>NW_028135261.1:0-147000 GCF_964662115.1 Mustela nivalis | reverse complement strand
CTTTAGCTTGTGTTCCTAGACTTCCGTCCTCACACTCCTGGCCCGCAAACCCTCCCTACTGGGAAATCTGGGGCCACAATGAAGCACTCCGCCTGCCTCCCAGGAGAAAAACTTTGTCTATGGTGCTGCCCAGAAACCCCAAATGAGGATCAAACTGCCTTGGCCCTCGGCAACACCCCAATTACATAGGCTACTTAAACACTTGCTCTGTCGCAAATAGCCTGAGCCCAGACCTTCCAACAGACACCGACACAGCTGGCTGCACACCCAGCACATTGGACCCGCCACTGCCTTAGGCCACCATCCATTCCCAACCTGGGTTTTCAGTCATCAGAACCTAGACCTTATCTCCAGTCCCTGCACAGGGGGGAACCTGATGCCATCAAGTCAGAACCCCTCCTTACCCATGGCAAGAAACCTTGCTGCTGGCAGTGAGACAAACCTTCAGTGTAGGTGAAAACGGCATGGCCCATGAGGCCACGCCCTTGTGTGAGGGCCGCCTTGGGCACAAACACACATTGTGACCCTCAGCGTGAGTACCTTATTCAAGTAACGCCTCTCAGTGATTGGACCAAGAGCCCGCATATGTGGCTTGCCATGCCCATAGGCACGCAGGACTAACTAGATGGTGTGTATTCCAGTTGAGGGAACCCACTGCTGTGCTCTAGAGTCCCTCTCCTGGGGGTCCCCTGTGGCAGAAAACAGTACTCTTCCCTTCCCACAGAATGAACCCAAACACTTGGGAGCTTGGACAATCCCCCGAGAGGAAGGCTCTTCCTCGGCCCCTGAAGCAACCCCTACCCTGAACGGCCACTGTGAACGCAACACCCAGAGACAAAAGCCTGAGCGACTGCCTCCCACTTGCCCTCCTTTGATATCCAGAGGATCTCCCTCTCGGACTGGAGATCAGGCCTGCCATTACCTTGGCCCCTACCTGAGCCAAGTTTGCTTTTTCAGACATCTGTCCCCACAGCCCTGGCAAACACAGCCTCTAGGCTGGGTCCTCTGGAGCCATACCACAGGACCATGCCTGCTCTCTCCTGGGAAACTCTGTCCATTCCTTTGGCCACACACCTCCAGAATATGAGAAACCTCAAGGCCCCCGAGGACATACCATTACCGGGAGCCTCCCTGCACACACAGGGGCCTTCGGACACAAGCTGAGCTGCTACCTCCATGAAGGCATGCACACAGATGTCAACAGAGATAGAAGGTTGAGCCGGACAGGCCCTTAGGCCCTAATCTCAACTCTTGCTTTGTTTCCAGGTGTCACTCCTCAGAGGCTTTGGTTCGAAGAACAGGATATGGGGCTTTCCTGAGGCACTGAACAGAACTTCTCTCGTCTCCACATGGGAAGCTTCCTTGTTGGAGCCGTGTCAAACACCTCAGTTTGGAGAATCCTGCAGAGTCCCTGAGCCACCTCCACATTCCAAGGTCTCCCAGGCCACCAAGCCACAGTAGGACTCATCTTCAGGAGAGTCCATTTCAACTCTCTCCTCTGGGTAGCTCACCCAGGAGCCCGCAGATTGAGCCTGCCTTGTCCTGACTAAAGAGTGGGAATATGAGGTGGCGTTCCCAGGCATCCATGCTTAGACACCTGCTCTCGAGTCTTTCCGTATGGGGCCTCCTGGAACCATCCAATAGCACTCGACTTTCGTGCAGAAGGAAACCTTGAGGTTTGGAGTAGTTCACAAATCCCATCGTAGGCAAACCTTCCTGGCCTCATGAGGCCCCCACACCATTCAGGAAGAGGCCATGCTGGACAAAAACTCTAGCCTGAGGCACGTCTCAGAGTTGAAATGACCTCAGTGCAGGAGATCTCGATTCAGCCTCTCAGAGTGGGCCTGCCGTGCCATCGGTCCCAAACTCACGCTAGCTTGTGTTTTCAGACTTCCTTCCTCACACTCCTGGCAAACAAGCCCTCCGGACTAGGAACTCCAGAACCACAACCCAGCCCAGGGTCTGCCCAAGGGAAGAAAGACGTTTCCCTGTGGGGTTCTCTTCAGAAAACCCAGATGAGGATCAACCTGCTTGGGCCTCGACCGGTACCCGAACTGGATAGGCTGCTCTGGGCACTCAAGCTCTGTCTGACACAGCCTGAAGCCAGACGTCCAGACAGACAAGGAGACAGCTGGCCGCACACCCAGCACTTCGGACACGCCATGGTCTTATGCCGTCACCTCTTCCTAACCTTGGTTTTCAGATATCTGAACCTAGACATTTTATCAATTCTCCACACAGCTGGGTATCGCAAGCACAACACAGAACTCCTCCTTCCCCGTGGCTGTAAAGCTTGCTCTTGGCATGGAGTCACACCTTCAGGGTGGGAGAAACCTTCCTGGTCCCTGATGCCACGCCGAAACTTGAATGCTGCTTGGGCACAAATTCACACTCTGACCCTCAGCATGAGCCCCATGTCAAAGAAAGGCCTGTCAGGGCCTGGGCCAAGAGCCCGCATATGGGGCTTGCCAAGCCCCTATGCACCCAATCCTCACCAGTGTTTGAGTTTTCCAGTCGCCCCGCCCGTACCTGGGGCTCTGCTCTGGAATCCCTTTCTTGGAGAGACACGTGAGCCAGACAACACTTTTCCACCCTTCCCACAAAATGACCCCAAACTCTTGGGAGCTGGGACAAATCCCCAGAGTGGGATACTCGTCCACAGTCCCTGAGGCCACCCCTCCAATCCACGGCTATCTCGGACACAACATCCAGAGACAAAAGCCTGAAGGAACGCCTCCCACTCGCCCTTGTTTCAGAGGCCCAGGAGCTCCCTCTCGGGCTGTACATCCGGCCTGCCATACCCTAGGCGCCACTCATAAGCTGAGTTTGTGTTTTCAGACTTCTGTGCCCTCAGCCTGGACCCACACAACCGCCAGGCTAGGGCCTCTGGAGCCACAGCGAAAGATTGTGCCTGCCCTCTCCAAGGAAATTGTGCCCAATCCATTGACCACAACCCTACAGGTTAGGGAAAAGCTCCAAGGCCCCTGAGGCCATCAATAGTGTAGGCCACCCTGGACTAAGAGGGGCTCTCTGACACCAGCGGAGCAACTATCTCCACTTAGACTCTCAGACAGTGTCCCCAGAGACAGAAGGTGAAATGGACAGGCCCCCAGGCCCTAATCTGAACCTTAGCTTTGGTTTCCATGTGTCCGTCCTCAGAGGTCTGTTTTCGTAGACCAGCACACGGGGCTTTTCTGAGGCTCCAAACCAAACCTCTCTCGTCTCCACATGGGGAGCTTACTTACTGGGAATGTATCAAACCCTTCAGGTAGGAGAGTTCCGCAGGGCCACTGAACAACCAGCACATTCCAAGGTTTCCATGGACCCAAACGCACATTATGACGCATCCTCAGGAGAGGCCATTTCAACGTAGCCCCCTGGGTAGCGTGCCCCAGAGGCAGCAGATCAAACATATCTTGTGGCTAATGGCCAATGGGAATGCGAGGCATGCTGTACAGGGATCCATCCTTCGAACCGTGCTCTCCAGTCCTTCCATATGGTATGTCCTGGAGCCATGCAACAGGACTCGAATGTCCCACAGAAGGAAACCTGGTGGTTTGGGGCAACCTCCAAACTCAGCGTGGGAAAACTTCCTTGGCCTCATGAGGCCCCCGCTTCATGAAGGTGCCATCATGGACACATACTCCAGCCTCAGCCAACGTCTGATCCTCAGCCTGACTTCAGATGCAGGAGATTTTGATTCAGCCTCTGCCTAGTGGGCCTGCTCTGCCCTTGGCTCCAATCCTCACTTTAGCTTGTGTTCCTAGACTTCCGTCCTCACACTCCTGGCCCGCAAACCCTCCCTACTGGGAAATCTGGGGCCACAATGAAGCACTCCGCCTGCCTCCCAGGAGAAAAACTTTGTCTATGGTGCTGCCCAGAAACCCCAAATGAGGATCAAACTGCTTGGCCCTCGGCAACACCCCAATTACATAGGCTACCTTAAACACTGATGCTCTGTCGCAAATAGCCTGAGCCCAGACCTTCCAACAGACACCGACACAGCTGGCTGCACACCCAGCACATTGGACCCGCCACTGCCTTAGGCCACCATCCATTCCCAACCTGGGTTTTCAGTCATCAGAACCTAGACCTTATCTCCAGTCCCTGCACAGGGGGGAACCTGATGCACAAGTCAGAACCCCTCCTTACCCATGGCAAGAAACCTTGCTGCTGGCAGTGAGACAAACCTTCAGTGTAGGTGAAAACGGCATGGCCCATGAGGCCACGCCCTTGTGTGAGGGCCGCCTTGGGCACAAACACACATTGTGACCCTCAGCGTGAGTACCTTATTCAAGTAACGCCTCTCAGTGATTGGACCAAGAGCCCGCATATGTGGCTTGCCATGCCCATAGGCACGCAGGACTAACTAGATGGTGTGTATTCCAGTTGAGGGAACCCACTGCTGTGCTCTAGAGTCCCTCTCCTGGGGGGTCCCCTGTGGCAGAAAACAGTACTCTTCCCTTCCCACAGAATGAACCCAAACACTTGGGAGCTTGGACAATCCCCCGAGAGGAAGGCTCTTCCTCGGCCCCTGAAGCAACCCCTACCCTGAACGGCCACTGTGAACGCAACACCCAGAGACAAAAGCCTGAGCGACTGCCTCCCACTTGCCCTCCTTTGATATCCAGAGGATCTCCCCTCTCGGACTGGAGATCAGGCCTGCCATTACCTTGGCCCCTACCTGAGCCAAGTTTGCTTTTTCAGACATCTGTCCCCACAGCCCTGGCAAACACAGCCTCTAGGCTGGGTCCTCTGGAGCCATACCACAGGACCATGCCTGCTCTCTCCTGGGAAACTCTGTCCATTCCTTTGGCCACACACCTCCAGAATATGAGAAACCTCAAGGCCCCCGAGGACATACCATTACCGGGAGCCTCCCTGCACACACAGGGGCCTTCGGACACAAGCTGAGCTGCTACCTCCATGAAGGCATGCACACAGATGTCAACAGAGATAGAAGGTTGAGCCGGACAGGCCCTTAGGCCCTAATCTCAACTCTTGCTTTGTTTTCCAGGTGTCACTCCTCAGAGGCTTTGGTTCGAAGAACAGGATATGGGGCTTTCCTGAGGCACTGAACAGAACTTCTCTCGTCTCCACATGGGAAGCTTCCTTGTTGGAGCCGTGTCAAACACCTCAGGTTGGAGAATCCTGCAGAGTCCCTGAGCCACCTCCACATTCCAAGGTCTCCCAGGCCACCAAGCCACAGTAGGACTCATCTTCAGGAGAGTCCATTTCAACTCTCTCCTCTGGGTAGCTCACCCAGGAGCCCGCAGATTGAGCCTGCCTTGTCCTGACTAAAGAGTGGGAATATGAGGTGGCGTTCCCAGGCATCCATGCTTAGACACCTGCTCTCGAGTCTTTCCGTATGGGGCCTCCTGGAACCATCCAATAGCACTCGACTTTCGTGCAGAAGGAAACCTTGAGGTTTGGAGTAGTTCACAAATCCCATCGTAGGCAAACCTTCCTGGCCTCATGAGGCCCCCACACCATTCAGGAAGAGGCCATGCTGGACAAAAACTCTAGCCTGAGGCACGTCTCAGAGTTGAAATGACCTCAGTGCAGGAGATCTCGATTCAGCCTCTCAGAGTGGGCCTGCCGTGCCATCGGTCCCAAACCTCACGCTAGCTTGTGTTTTCAGACTTCCTTCCTCACACTCCTGGCAAACAAGCCCTCCGGACTAGGAACTCCAGAACCACAACCCAGCCCAGGGTCTGCCCAAGGGAAGAAAGACGTTTCCCTGTGGGGTTCTCTTCAGAAAACCCAGATGAGGATCAACCTGCTCGGGCCTCGACCGGTACCCGAACTGGATAGGCTGCTCTGGGCACTCAAGCTCTGTCTGACACAGCCTGAAGCCAGACGTCCAGACAGACAAGGAGACAGCTGGCCGCACACCCAGCACTTCGGACACGCCATGGTCTTATGCCGTCACCTCTTCCTAACCTTGGTTTTGAGATATCTGAACCTAGACATTATATCAATTCTCCACACAGCTGGGTATCGCAAGCACAACACAGAACTCCTCCTTCCCCGTGGCTGTAAAGCTTGCTCTTGGCATGGAGTCACACCTTCAGGGTGGGAGAAACCTTCCTGGTCCCTGATGCCACGCCGAAACTTGAATGCTGCTTGGGCACAAATTCACACTCTGACCCTCAGCATGAGCCCCATGTCAAAGAAAGGCCTGTCAGGGCCTGGGCCAAGAGCCCGCATATGGGGCTTGCCAAGCCCCTATGCACCCAATCCTCACCAGTGTTTGAGTTTTCCAGTCGCCCCGCCCGTACCTGGGGCTCTGCTCTGGAATCCCTTTCTTGGAGAGACACGTGAGCCAGACAACACTTTTCCACCCTTCCCACAAAATGACCCCAAACTCTTGGGAGCTGGGACAAATCCCCAGAGTGGGATACTCGTCCACAGTCCCTGAGGCCACCCCTCCAATCCACGGCTATCTCGGACACAACATCCAGAGACAAAAGCCTGAAGGAACGCCTCCCACTCGCCCTTGTTTCAGAGGCCCAGGAGCTCCCTCTCGGGCTGTACATCCGGCCTGCCATACCCTAGGCGCCACTCATAAGCTGAGTTTGTGTTTTCAGACTTCTGTGCCCTCAGCCTGGACCCACACAACCGCCAGGCTAGGGCCTCTGGAGCCACAGCGAAAGATTGTGCCTGCCCTCTCCAAGGAAATTGTGCCCAATCCATTGACCACAACCCTACAGGTTAGGGAAAAGCTCCAAGGCCCCTGAGGCCATCAATAGTGTAGGCCACCCTGGACTAAGAGGGGCTCTCTGACACCAGCGGAGCAACTATCTCCACTTAGACTCTCAGACAGTGTCCCCAGAGACAGAAGGTGAAATGGACAGGCCCCCAGGCCCTAATCTGAACCTTAGCTTTGGTTTCCATGTGTCCGTCCTCAGAGGTCTGTTTTCGTAGACCAGCACACGGGGCTTTTCTGAGGCTCCAAACCAAACCTCTCTCGTCTCCACATGGGGAGCTTACTTACTGGGAATGTATCAAACCCTTCAGGTAGGAGAGTTCCGCAGGGCCACTGAACAACCAGCACATTCCAAGGTTTCCATGGACCCAAACGCACATTATGACGCATCCTCAGGAGAGGCCATTTCAACGTAGCCCCCTGGGTAGCGTGCCCCAGAGGCAGCAGATCAAACATATCTTGTGGCTAATGGCCAATGGGAATGCGAGGCATGCTGTACAGGGATCCATCCTTCGAACCGTGCTCTCCAGTCCTTCCGTATGGTATGTCCTGGAGCCATGCAACAGGACTCGAATGTCCCACAGAAGGAAACCTGGTGGTTTGGGGCAACCTCCAAACTCAGCGTGGGAAAACTTCCTTGGCCTCATGAGGCCCCCGCTTCATGAAGGTGCCATCATGGACACATACTCCAGCCTCAGCCAACGTCTGATCCTCAGCCTGACTTCAGATGCAGGAGATTTTGATTCAGCCTCTGCCTAGTGGGCCTGCTCTGCCCTTGGCTCCAATCCTCACTTTAGCTTGTGTTCCTAGACTTCCGTCCTCACACTCCTGGCCCGCAAACCCTCCCTACTGGGAAATCTGGGGCCACAATGAAGCACTCCGCCTGCCTCCCAGGAGAAAAACTTTGTCTATGGTGCTGCCCAGAAACCCCAAATGAGGATCAAACTGCTTGGCCCTCGGCAACACCCCAATTACATAGGCTACCTTAAACACTGATGCTCTGTCGCAAATAGCCTGAGCCCAGACCTTCCAACAGACACCGACACAGCTGGCTGCACACCCAGCACATTGGACCCGCCACTGCCTTAGGCCACCATCCATTCCCAACCTGGGTTTTCAGTCATCAGAACCTAGACCTTATCTCCAGTCCCTGCACAGGGGGGAACCTGATGCACAAGTCAGAACCCCTCCTTACCCATGGCAAGAAACCTTGCTGCTGGCAGTGAGACAAACCTTCAGTGTAGGTGAAAACGGCATGGCCCATGAGGCCACGCCCTTGTGTGAGGGCCGCCTTGGGCACAAACACACATTGTGACCCTCAGCGTGAGTACCTTATTCAAGTAACGCCTCTCAGTGATTGGACCAAGAGCCCGCATATGTGGCTTGCCATGCCCATAGGCACGCAGGACTAACTAGATGGTGTGTATTCCAGTTGAGGGAACCCACTGCTGTGCTCTAGAGTCCCTCTCCTGGGGGGTCCCCTGTGGCAGAAAACAGTACTCTTCCCTTCCCACAGAATGAACCCAAACACTTGGGAGCTTGGACAATCCCCCGAGAGGAAGGCTCTTCCTCGGCCCCTGAAGCAACCCCTACCCTGAACGGCCACTGTGAACGCAACACCCAGAGACAAAAGCCTGAGCGACTGCCTCCCACTTGCCCTCCTTTGATATCCAGAGGATCTCCCCTCTCGGACTGGAGATCAGGCCTGCCATTACCTTGGCCCCTACCTGAGCCAAGTTTGCTTTTTCAGACATCTGTCCCCACAGCCCTGGCAAACACAGCCTCTAGGCTGGGTCCTCTGGAGCCATACCACAGGACCATGCCTGCTCTCTCCTGGGAAACTCTGTCCATTCCTTTGGCCACACACCTCCAGAATATGAGAAACCTCAAGGCCCCCGAGGACATACCATTACCGGGAGCCTCCCTGCACACACAGGGGCCTTCGGACACAAGCTGAGCTGCTACCTCCATGAAGGCATGCACACAGATGTCAACAGAGATAGAAGGTTGAGCCGGACAGGCCCTTAGGCCCTAATCTCAACTCTTGCTTTGTTTTCCAGGTGTCACTCCTCAGAGGCTTTGGTTCGAAGAACAGGATATGGGGCTTTCCTGAGGCACTGAACAGAACTTCTCTCGTCTCCACATGGGAAGCTTCCTTGTTGGAGCCGTGTCAAACACCTCAGGTTGGAGAATCCTGCAGAGTCCCTGAGCCACCTCCACATTCCAAGGTCTCCCAGGCCACCAAGCCACAGTAGGACTCATCTTCAGGAGAGTCCATTTCATCTCTCTCCTCTGGGTAGCTCACCCAGGAGCCCGCAGATTGAGCCTGCCTTGTCCTGACTAAAGAGTGGGAATATGAGGTGGCGTTCCCAGGCATCCATGCTTAGACACCTGCTCTCGAGTCTTTCCGTATGGGGCCTCCTGGAACCATCCAATAGCACTCGACTTTCGTGCAGAAGGAAACCTTGAGGTTTGGAGTAGTTCACAAATCCCATCGTAGGCAAACCTTCCTGGCCTCATGAGGCCCCCACACCATTCAGGAAGAGGCCATGCTGGACAAAAACTCTAGCCTGAGGCACGTCTCAGAGTTGAAATGACCTCAGTGCAGGAGATCTCGATTCAGCCTCTCAGAGTGGGCCTGCCGTGCCATCGGTCCCAAACCTCACGCTAGCTTGTGTTTTCAGACTTCCTTCCTCACACTCCTGGCAAACAAGCCCTCCGGACTAGGAACTCCAGAACCACAACCCAGCCCAGGGTCTGCCCAAGGGAAGAAAGACGTTTCCCTGTGGGGTTCTCTTCAGAAAACCCAGATGAGGATCAACCTGCTCGGGCCTCGACCGGTACCCGAACTGGATAGGCTGCTCTGGGCACTCAAGCTCTGTCTGACACAGCCTGAAGCCAGACGTCCAGACAGACAAGGAGACAGCTGGCCGCACACCCAGCACTTCGGACACGCCATGGTCTTATGCCGTCACCTCTTCCTAACCTTGGTTTTGAGATATCTGAACCTAGACATTATATCAATTCTCCACACAGCTGGGTATCGCAAGCACAACACAGAACTCCTCCTTCCCCGTGGCTGTAAAGCTTGCTCTTGGCATGGAGTCACACCTTCAGGGTGGGAGAAACCTTCCTGGTCCCTGATGCCACGCCGAAACTTGAATGCTGCTTGGGCACAAATTCACACTCTGACCCTCAGCATGAGCCCCATGTCAAAGAAAGGCCTGTCAGGGCCTGGGCCAAGAGCCCGCATATGGGGCTTGCCAAGCCCCTATGCACCCAATCCTCACCAGTGTTTGAGTTTTCCAGTCGCCCCGCCCGTACCTGGGGCTCTGCTCTGGAATCCCTTTCTTGGAGAGACACGTGAGCCAGACAACACTTTTCCACCCTTCCCACAAAATGACCCCAAACTCTTGGGAGCTGGGACAAATCCCCAGAGTGGGATACTCGTCCACAGTCCCTGAGGCCACCCCTCCAATCCACGGCTATCTCGGACACAACATCCAGAGACAAAAGCCTGAAGGAACGCCTCCCACTCGCCCTTGTTTCAGAGGCCCAGGAGCTCCCTCTCGGGCTGTACATCCGGCCTGCCATACCCTAGGCGCCACTCATAAGCTGAGTTTGTGTTTTCAGACTTCTGTGCCCTCAGCCTGGACCCACACAACCGCCAGGCTAGGGCCTCTGGAGCCACAGCGAAAGATTGTGCCTGCCCTCTCCAAGGAAATTGTGCCCAATCCATTGACCACAACCCTACAGGTTAGGGAAAAGCTCCAAGGCCCCTGAGGCCATCAATAGTGTAGGCCACCCTGGACTAAGAGGGGCTCTCTGACACCAGCGGAGCAACTATCTCCACTTAGACTCTCAGACAGTGTCCCCAGAGACAGAAGGTGAAATGGACAGGCCCCCAGGCCCTAATCTGAACCTTAGCTTTGGTTTCCATGTGTCCGTCCTCAGAGGTCTGTTTTCGTAGACCAGCACACGGGGCTTTTCTGAGGCTCCAAACCAAACCTCTCTCGTCTCCACATGGGGAGCTTACTTACTGGGAATGTATCAAACCCTTCAGGTAGGAGAGTTCCGCAGGGCCACTGAACAACCAGCACATTCCAAGGTTTCCATGGACCCAAACGCACATTATGACGCATCCTCAGGAGAGGCCATTTCAACGTAGCCCCCTGGGTAGCGTGCCCCAGAGGCAGCAGATCAAACATATCTTGTGGCTAATGGCCAATGGGAATGCGAGGCATGCTGTACAGGGATCCATCCTTCGAACCGTGCTCTCCAGTCCTTCCGTATGGTATGTCCTGGAGCCATGCAACAGGACTCGAATGTCCCACAGAAGGAAACCTGGTGGTTTGGGGCAACCTCCAAACTCAGCGTGGGAAAACTTCCTTGGCCTCATGAGGCCCCCGCTTCATGAAGGTGCCATCATGGACACATACTCCAGCCTCAGCCAACGTCTGATCCTCAGCCTGACTTCAGATGCAGGAGATTTTGATTCAGCCTCTGCCTAGTGGGCCTGCTCTGCCCTTGGCTCCAATCCTCACTTTAGCTTGTGTTCCTAGACTTCCGTCCTCACACTCCTGGCCCGCAAACCCTCCCTACTGGGAAATCTGGGGCCACAATGAAGCACTCCGCCTGTCTCCCAGGAGAAAAACTTTGTCTATGGTGCTGCCCAGAAACCCCAAATGAGGATCAAACTGCTTGGCCCTCGGCAACACCCCAATTACATAGGCTACCTTAAACACTGATGCTCTGTCGCAAATAGCCTGAGCCCAGACCTTCCAACAGACACCGACACAGCTGGCTGCACACCCAGCACATTGGACCCGCCACTGCCTTAGGCCACCATCCATTCCCAACCTGGGTTTTCAGTCATCAGAACCTAGACCTTATCTCCAGTCCCTGCACAGGGGGGAACCTGATGCACAAGTCAGAACCCCTCCTTACCCATGGCAAGAAACCTTGCTGCTGGCAGTGAGACAAACCTTCAGTGTAGGTGAAAACGGCATGGCCCATGAGGCCACGCCCTTGTGTGAGGGCCGCCTTGGGCACAAACACACATTGTGACCCTCAGCGTGAGTACCTTATTCAAGTAACGCCTCTCAGTGATTGGACCAAGAGCCCGCATATGTGGCTTGCCATGCCCATAGGCACGCAGGACTAACTAGATGGTGTGTATTCCAGTTGAGGGAACCCACTGCTGTGCTCTAGAGTCCCTCTCCTGGGGGGTCCCCTGTGGCAGAAAACAGTACTCTTCCCTTCCCACAGAATGAACCCAAACACTTGGGAGCTTGGACAATCCCCCGAGAGGAAGGCTCTTCCTCGGCCCCTGAAGCAACCCCTACCCTGAACGGCCACTGTGAACGCAACACCCAGAGACAAAAGCCTGAGCGACTGCCTCCCACTTGCCCTCCTTTGATATCCAGAGGATCTCCCCTCTCGGACTGGAGATCAGGCCTGCCATTACCTTGGCCCCTACCTGAGCCAAGTTTGCTTTTTCAGACATCTGTCCCCACAGCCCTGGCAAACACAGCCTCTAGGCTGGGTCCTCTGGAGCCATACCACAGGACCGTCCCTGCTCTCTCCTGGGAAACTCTGTCCATTCCTTTGGCCACACACCTCCAGAATATGAGAAACCTCAAGGCCCCCGAGGACATACCATTACCGGGAGCCTCCCTGCACACACAGTGGCCTTCGGACACAAGCTGAGCTGCTACCTCCATGAAGGCATGCACACAGATGTCAACAGAGATAGAAGGTTGAGCCGGACAGGCCCTTAGGCCCTAATCTCAACTCTTGCTTTGTTTTCCAGGTGTCACTCCTCAGAGGCTTTGGTTCGAAGAACAGGATATGGGGCTTTCCTGAGGCACTGAACAGAACTTCTCTCGTCTCCACATGGGAAGCTTCCTTGTTGGAGCCGTGTCAAACACCTCAGGTTGGAGAATCCTGCAGAGTCCCTGAGCCACCTCCACATTCCAAGGTCTCCCAGGCCACCAAGCCACAGTAGGACTCATCTTCAGGAGAGTCCATTTCAACTCTCTCCTCTGGGTAGCTCACCCAGGAGCCCGCAGATTGAGCCTGCCTTGTCCTGACTAAAGAGTGGGAATATGAGGTGGCGTTCCCAGGCATCCATGCTTAGACACCTGCTCTCGAGTCTTTCCGTATGGGGCCTCCTGGAACCATCCAATAGCACTCGACTTTCGTGCAGAAGGAAACCTTGAGGTTTGGAGTAGTTCACAAATCCCATCGTAGGCAAACCTTCCTGGCCTCATGAGGCCCCCACACCATTCAGGAAGAGGCCATGCTGGACAAAAACTCTAGCCTGAGGCACGTCTCAGAGTTGAAATGACCTCAGTGCAGGAGATCTCGATTCAGCCTCTCAGAGTGGGCCTGCCGTGCCATCGGTCCCAAACCTCACGCTAGCTTGTGTTTTCAGACTTCCTTCCTCACACTCCTGGCAAACAAGCCCTCCGGACTAGGAACTCCAGAACCACAACCCAGCCCAGGGTCTGCCCAAGGGAAGAAAGACGTTTCCCTGTGGGGTTCTCTTCAGAAAACCCAGATGAGGATCAACCTGCTCGGGCCTCGACCGGTACCCGAACTGGATAGGCTGCTCTGGGCACTCAAGCTCTGTCTGACACAGCCTGAAGCCAGACGTCCAGACAGACAAGGAGACAGCTGGCCGCACACCCAGCACTTCGGACACGCCATGGTCTTATGCCGTCACCTCTTCCTAACCTTGGTTTTGAGATATCTGAACCTAGACATTATATCAATTCTCCACACAGCTGGGTATCGCAAGCACAACACAGAACTCCTCCTTCCCCGTGGCTGTAAAGCTTGCTCTTGGCATGGAGTCACACCTTCAGGGTGGGAGATACCTTCCTGGTCCCTGATGCCACGCCCAAACTTGAGTGCTGATTGGGCACAAATTCACACTCTGACCCTCAGCATGAGCCCCATGTCAAAGAAAGGCCTGTCAGGGCCTGGGCCAAGAGCCCGCATATGGGGCTTGCCAAGCCCCTATGCACCCAATCCTCACCAGTGTTTGAGTTTTCCAGTCGCCCCGCCCGTACCTGGGGCTCTGCTCTGGAATCCCTTTCTTGGAGAGACACGTGAGCCAGACAACACTTTTCCACCCTTCCCACAAAATGACCCCAAACTCTTGGGAGCTGGGACAAATCCCCAGAGTGGGATACTCGTCCACAGTCCCTGAGGCCACCCCTCCAATCCACGGCTATCTCGGACACAACATCCAGAGACAAAAGCCTGAAGGAACGCCTCCCACTCGCCCTTGTTTCAGAGGCCCAGGAGCTCCCTCTCGGGCTGTACATCCGGCCTGCCATACCCTAGGCGCCACTCATAAGCTGAGTTTGTGTTTTCAGACTTCTGTGCTCTCAGCCTGGACCCACACAACCGCCAGGCTAGGGCCTCTGGAGCCACAGCGAAAGATTGTGCCTGCCCTCTCCAAGGAAATTGTGCCCAATCCATTGACCACAACCCTACAGGTTAGGGAAAAGCTCCAAGGCCCCTGAGGCCATCAATAGTGTAGGCCACCCTGGACTAAGAGGGGCTCTCTGACACCAGCGGAGCAACTATCTCCACTTAGACTCTCAGACAGTGTCCCCAGAGACAGAAGGTTGAAATGGACAGGCCCCCAGGCCCTAATCTGAACCTTAGCTTTGGTTTCCATGTGTCCGTCCTCAGAGGTCTGTTTTCATAGACCAGCACACGGGGCTTTTCTGAGGCTCCAAACCAAACCTCTCTCGTCTCCACATGGGGAGCTTACTTACTGGGGAGGTATCAAACCCTTCAGGTAGGAGAGTTCCGCAGGGCCACTGAACAACCAGCACATTCCAAGGTTTCCATGGACCCAAACGCACATTATGACGCATGCTCAGGAGAGGCCATTTCAACGTAGCCCCCTGGGTAGCGTGCCCCAGAGGCAGCAGATCAAACATATCTTGTGGCTAATGGCCAATGGGAATGCGAGGCATGCTGTACAGGGATCCATCCTTCGAACCGTGCTCTCCAGTCCTTCCGTATGGTATGTCCTGGAGCCATGCAACAGGACTCGAATGTCCCACAGAAGGAAACCTGGTGGTTTGGGTCAACCTCCAAACTCAGCGTGGGAAAACTTCCTTGGCCTCATGAGGCCCCCGCTTCATGAAGGTGCCATCATGGACACATACTCCAGCCTCAGCCAACGTCTGATCCTCAGCCTGACTTCAGATGCAGGAGATTTTGATTCAGCCTCTGCCTAGTGGGCCTGCTCTGCCCTTGGCTCCAATCCTCACTTTAGCTTGTGTTCCTAGACTTCCGTCCTCACACTCCTGGCCCACAAACCCTCCCTACTGGGAATTCTGGGGCCACAATTAAGCACTCCGCCTGCCTCCCAGGAGAAAAACTTTGTCTATGGTGCTGCCCAGAAACCCCAAATGAGGATCAAACTGCTTGGCCCTCGGCAACACCCCAATTGCATAGGCTACCTTAAACACTGATGCTCTGTCGCAAATAGCCTGAGCCCAGACCTTCCAACAGACACCGACACAGCTGGCTGCACACCCAGCACATTGGACCCGCCACTGCCTTAGGGCACCATCCATTCCCAACCTGGGTTTTCAGTCATCAGAACCTAGACCTTATCTCCAATCCCTGCACAGGGGGGAACCTGATGCACAAGTCAGAACCCCTCCTTCCCCATGGCAAGAAACCTTGCTGCTGGCAGTGAGTCAAACCTTCAGTGTAGGAGAAAACGGCATGGCCCATGAGGCCACGCCCATGTGTGAGGGCCGCCTTGGGCACAAACACACATTGTGACCCTCAGCGTGAGTACCTTATTCAAGTAACGCCTCTCAGTGATTGGACCAAGTGCCCGCATATGTGGCTTGCCATGCCCATAGGCACGCAGGACTAACTAGATGGTGTGTATTCCAGTTGAGGGAACCCACTGCTGTGCTCTAGAGTCCCTCTCCTGGGGGGTCCCCTGTGGCAGAAAACAGTACTCTTCCCTTCCCACAGAATGAACCCAAACACTTGGGAGCTTGGACAATCCCCCGAGAGGAAGGCTCTTCCTCGGCCCCTGAAGCAACCCCTACCCTGAACGGCCACTGTGAACGCAACACCCAGAGACAAAAGCCTGAGCGACTGCCTCCCACTTGCCCTCCTTTGATATCCAGAGGATCTCCCCTCTCGGACTGGAGATCAGGCCTGCCATTACCTTGGCCCCTACCTGAGCCAAGTTTGCTTTTTCAGACATCAGTCCCCACAGCCCTGGCAAACACAGCCTCTAGGCTGGATCCTCTTTAGCCATACCACAGGACCGTGCCTGCTCTCTCCTGGGAAACTCTGTCCATTCCTTTGGCCACACACCTCCAGAATATGAGAAACCTCAAGGCCCCAGAGGACATACCATTACCGGGAGCCTCCCTGCACACACAGGGGCCTTCGGACACAAGCTGAGCTGCTACCTCCATGAAGGCATGCACACAGATGTCAACAGAGATAGAAGGTTGAGCCGGACAGGCCCTTAGGCCCTAATCTCAACTCTTGCTTTGTTTTCCAGGTGTCACTCCTCAGAGGCTTTGGTTCGAAGAACAGGATATGGGGCTTTCCTGAGGCACTGAACAGAACTTCTCTCGTCTCCACATGGGAAGCTTCCTTGTTGGAGCCGTGTCAAACACCTCAGGTTGGAGAATCCTGCAGAGTCCCTGAGCCACCTCCACATTCCAAGGTCTCCCAGGCCACCAAGCCACAGTAGGACTCATCTTCAGGAGAGTCCATTTCAACTCTCCCCTCTGGGTAGCTCACCCAGGAGCCCGCAGATTGAGCCTGCCTTGTCCTGACTAAGGAGTGGGAATATGAGGTGGCGTTCCCAGGCATCCATGCTTAGACACCTGCTCTCGAGTCTTTCCGTATGGGGCCTCCTGGAACCATCCAATAGCACTCGACTTTCGTGCAGAAGGAAACCTTGAGGTTTGGAGTAGTTCACAAATCCCATCGTAGGCAAACCTTCCTGGCCTCATGAGGCCCCCACACCATTCAGGAAGAGGCCATGCTGGACAAAAACTCTAGCCTGAGGCACGTCTCAGAGTTGAAATGACCTCAGTGCAGGAGATCTCGATTCAGCCTCTCAGAGTGGGCCTGCCGTGCCATCGGTCCCAAACCTCACGCTAGCTTGTGTTTTCAGACTTCCTTCCTCACACTCCTGGCAAACAAGCCCTCCGGACTAGGAACTCCAGAACCACAACCCAGCCCAGGGTCTGCCCAAGGGAAGAAAGACGTTTCCCTGTGGGGTTCTCTTCAGAAAACCCAGATGAGGATCAACCTGCTCGGGCCTCGACCGGTACCCGAACTGGATAGGCTGCTCTGGGCACTCAAGCTCTGTCTGACACAGCCTGAAGCCAGACGTCCAGACAGACAAGGAGACAGCTGGCCGCACACCCAGCACTTCGGACACGCCATGGTCTTATGCCGTCACCTCTTCCTAACCTTGGTTTTCAGATATCTGAACCTAGACATTATATCAATTCTCCACACAGCTGGGTATCGCAAGCACAACACAGAACTCCTCCTTCCCCGTGGCTGTAAAGCTTGCTCTTGGCATGGAGTCACACCTTCAGGGTGGGAGATACCTTCCTGGTCCCTGATGCCACGCCCAAACTTGAGTGCTGATTGGGCACAAATTCACACTCTGACCCTCAGCATGAGCCCCATGTCAAAGAAAGGCCTGTCAGGGCCTGGGCCAAGAGCCCGCATATGGGGCTTGCCAAGCCCCTATGCACCCAATCCTCACCAGTGTTTGAGTTTTCCAGTCGCCCCGCCCGTACCTGCGGCTCTGCTCTGGAATCCCTTTCTTGGAGAGACACGTGAGCCAGACAACACTTTTCCAACCTTCCCACAAAATGACCCCAAACTCTTGGGAGCTGGGACAAATCCCCAGAGAGGGATACTCGTCCACAGTCCCTGAGGCCACCCCTCCAATCCACGGCTATCTCGGACACAACATCCAGAGACAAAAGCCTGAAGGAACGCCTCCCACTCGCCCTTGTTTCAGAGGCCCAGGAGCTCCCTCTCGGGCTGTACATCCGGCCTGCCATACCCTAGGCGCCACTCATAAGCTGAGTTTGTGTTTTCAGACTTCTGTGCCCTCAGCCTGGACCCACACAACCGCCAGGCTAGGGCCTCTGGAGCCACAGCGAAAGATTGTGCCTGCCCTCTCCAAGGAAATTGTGCCCAATCCATTGACCACAACCCTACAGGTTAGGGAAAAGCTCCAAGGCCCCTGAGGCCATCAATAGTGTAGGCCACCCTGGACTAAGAGGGGCTCTCTGACACCAGCGGAGCAACTATCTCCACTTAGACTCTCAGACAGTGTCCCCAGAGACAGAAGGTTGAAATGGACAGGCCCCCAGGCCCTAATCTGAACCTTAGCTTTGGTTTCCATGTGTCCGTCCTCAGAGGTCTGTTTTCGTAGACCAGCACACGGGGCTTTTCTGAGGCTCCAAACCAAACCTCTCTCGTCTCCACATGGGGAGCTTACTTACTGGGAATGTATCAAACCCTTCAGGTAGGAGAGTTCCGCAGGGCCACTGAACAACCAGCACATTCCAAGGTTTCCATGGACCCAAACGCACATTATGACGCATCCTCAGGAGAGGCCATTTCAACGTAGCCCCCTGGGTAGCGTGCCCCAGAGGCAGCAGATCAAACATATCTTGTGGCTAATGGCCAATGGGAATGCGAGGCATGCTGTACAGGGATCCATCCTTCGAACCGTGCTCTCCAGTCCTTCCGTATGGTATGTCCTGGAGCCATGCAACAGGACTCGAATGTCCCACAGAAGGAAACCTGGTGGTTTGGGGCAACCTCCAAACTCAGCGTGGGAAAACTTCCTTGGCCTCATGAGGCCCCCGCTTCATGAAGGTGCCATCATGGACACATACTCCAGCCTCAGCCAACGTCTGATCCTCAGCCTGACTTCAGATGCAGGAGATTTTGTTTCAGCCTCTGCCTAGTGGGCCTGCTCTGCCCTTGGCTCCAATCCTCACTTTAGCTTGTGTTCCTAGACTTCCGTCCTCACACTCCTGGCCCGCAAACCCTCCCTACTGGGAATTCTCGGGCCACAATGAAGCACTCCGCCTGCCTCCCAGGAGAAAAACTTTGTCTATGGTGCTGCCCAGAAACCCCAAATGAGGATCAAACTGCTTGGCCCTCGGCAACACCCCAATTGCATAGGCTACCTTAAACACTGATGCTCTGTCGCAAATAGCCTGAGCCCAGACCTTCCAACAGACACCGACACAGCTGGCTGCACACCCAGCACATTGGACCCGCCACTGCCTTAGGCCACCATCCATTCCCAACCTGGGTTTTCAGTCATCAGAACCTAGACCTTATCTCCAGTCCCTGCACAGGGGGGAACCTGATGCACAAGTCAGAACCCCTCCTTCCCCATGGCAAGAAACCTTGCTGCTGGCAGTGAGACAAACCTTCAGTGTAGGTGAAAACGGCATGGCCCATGAGGCCACGCCCTTGTGTGAGGGCCGCCTTGGGCACAAACACACATTGTGACCCTCAGCGTGAGTACCTTATTCAAGTAACGCCTCTCAGTGATTGGACCAAGAGCCCGCATATGTGGCTTGCCATGCCCATAGGCACGCAGGACTAACTAGATGGTGTGTATTCCAGTTGAGGGAACCCACTGCTGTGCTCTAGAGTCCCTCTCCTGGGGGGTCCCCTGTGGCAGAAAACAGTACTCTTCCCTTCCCACAGAATGAACCCAAACACTTGGGAGCTTGGACAATCCCCCGAGAGGAAGGCTCTTCCTCGGCCCCTGAAGCAACCCCTACCCTGAACGGCCACTGTGAACGCAACACCCAGAGACAAAAGCCTGAGCGACTGCCTCCCACTTGCCCTCCTTTGATATCCAGAGGATCTCCCCTCTCGGACTGGAGATCAGGCCTGCCATTACCTTGGCCCCTACCTGAGCCAAGTTTGCTTTTTCAGACATCTGTCCCCACAGCCCTGGCAAACACAGCCTCTAGGCTGGGTCCTCTGGAGCCATACCACAGGACCATGCCTGCTCTCTCCTGGGAAACTCTGTCCATTCCTTTGGCCACACACCTCCAGAATATGAGAAACCTCAAGGCCCCCGAGGACATACCATTACCGGGAGCCTCCCTGCACACACAGGGGCCTTCGGACACAAGCTGAGCTGCTACCTCCATGAAGGCATGCACACAGATGTCAACAGAGATAGAAGGTTGAGCCGGACATGCCCTTAGGCCCTAATCTCAACTCTTGCTTTGTTTTCCAGGTGTCACTCCTCAGAGGCTTTGGTTCGAAGAACAGGATATGGGGCTTTCCTGAGGCACTGAACAGAACTTCTCTCGTCTCCACATGGGAAGCTTCCTTGTTGGAGCCGTGTCAAACACCTCAGGTTGGAGAATCCTGCAGAGTCCCTGAGCCACCTCCACATTCCAAGGTCTCCCAGGCCACCAAGCCACAGTAGGACTCATCTTCAGGAGAGTCCATTTCAACTCTCTCCTCTGGGTAGCTCACCCAGGAGCCCGCAGATTGAGCCTGCCTTGTCCTGACTAAAGAGTGGGAATATGAGGTGGCGTTCCCAGGCATCCATGCTTAGACACCTGCTCTCGAGTCTTTCCGTATGGGGCCTCCTGGAACCATCCAATAGCACTCGACTTTCGTGCAGAATTAAACCTTGAGGTTTGGAGTAGTTCACAAATCCCATCGTAGGCAAACCTTCCTGGCCTCATGAGGCCCCCACACCATTCAGGAAGAGGCCATGCTGGACAAAAACTCTAGCCTGAGGCAGGTCTCATAGTTGAAATGACCTCAGTGCAGGAGATCTCGATTCAGCCTCTCACAGTGGGCCTGCCGTGCCATCGGTCCCAAACCTCACGCTAGCTTGTGTTTTCAGACTTCCTTCCTCACACTCCTGGCAAACAAGCCCTCCGGACTAGGAACTCCAGAACCACAACCCAGCCCAGGGTTTGCCCAAGGGAAGAAAGACGTTTCCCTGTGGGGTTCTCTCCAGAAAACCCAGATGAGGATCAACCTGCTCGGGCCTCGACCGGTACCCGAACTGGATAGGCTGCACTGGGCACTCATGCTCTGTCTGAACAGCCTGAAGCCAGACGTCCAGACAGACAAGGAGACAGCTGGCCGCACACCCAGCACTTCGGACACGCCATGGTCTTATGCCGTCACCTCTTCCTAACCTTGGTTTTCAGATATCTGAACCTAGACATTATATCAATTCTCCACACAGCTGGGTATCGCAAGCACAACACAGAACTCCTCCTTCACCGTGGCTGTAAAGCTTGCTCTTGGCATGGAGTCACACCTTCAGGGTGGGAGAAACCTTCCTGGTCCCTGATGCCACGCCGAAACTTGAGTGCTGCTTGGGCACAAATTCACACTCTGACCCTCAGCATGAGCCCCATGTCAAAGAAAGGCCTGTCAGGGCCTGGGCCAAGAGCCCGCATATGGGGCTTGCCAAGCCCCTATGCACCCAATCCTCACCAGTGTTTGAGTTTTCCAGTCGCCCCGCCCGTACCTGGGGCTCTGCTCTGGAATCCCTTTCTTGGAGAGACACGTGAGCCAGACAACACTTTTCCACCCTTCCCACAAAATGACCCCAAACTCTTGGGAGCTGGGACAAATCCCCAGAGAGGGATACTCGTCCACAGTCCCTGAGGCCACCCCTCCAATCCACGGCTATCTCGGACACAACATCCAGAGACAAAAGCCTGAAGGAACGCCTCCCACTCGCCCTTGTTTCAGAGGCCCAGGAGCTCCCTCTTGGGCTGTACATCCGGCCTGCCATACCCTAGGCGCCACTCATAAGCTGAGTTTGTGTTTTCAGACTTCTGTGCCCTCAGCCTGGACCCACACAACCGCCAGGCTAGGGCCTCTGGAGCCACAGCGAAAGATTGTGCCTGCCCTCTCCAAGGAAATTGTGCCCAATCCATTGACCACAACCCTACAGGTTAGGGAAAAGCTCCAAGGCCCCTGAGGCCATCAATAGTGTAGGCCATCCTAGACTAAGAGGGGCTCTCTGACACCAGCGGAGCAACTATCTCCACTTAGACTCTCAGACAGTGTCCCCAGAGACAGAAGGTTGAAATGGACAGGCCCCCAGGCCCTAATCTGAACCTTAGCTTTGGTTTCCATGTGTCCGTCCTCAGAGGTCTGTTTTCGTAGACCAGCACACGGGGCTTTTCTGAGGCTCCAAACCAAACCTCTCTCGTCTCCACATGGGGAGTTTACTTACTGGGGATGTATCAAACCCTTCAGGTAGGAGAGTTCCGCAGTGCCACTGAACAACCAGCACATTACAAGGTTTCCATGGACCCAAACGCACATTATGACGCATCCTCAGGAGAGGCCATTTCAACTCAGCCCCCTGGTTAGCGTGCCCCAGAGGCAGCAGATCAAACATATCTTGTGGCTAATGGCCAATGGGAATGCGAGGCATGCTGTACAGGGATCCATCCTTCGAACCGTGCTCTCCAGTCCTTCCATATGGTATGTCCTGGAGCCATGCAACAGGACTCGAATGTCCCACAGAAGGAAACCTGGTGGTTTGGGGCAACCTCCAAACTCAGCGTGGGAAAACTTCCTTGGCCTCATGAGGCCCCCGCTTCATGAAGGTTCCATCATGGACACAACTCCAGCCTCAGCCAACGTCTGATCCTCAGCCTGACTTCAGATGCAGGAGATTTTGATTCAGCCTCTGCCTAGTGGGCCTTCTCTGCCCTTGGCTCCAATCCTCACTTTAGCTTGTGTTCCTAGACTTCCGTCCTCACACTCCTGGCCCGCAAACCCTCCCTACTGGGAATTCTGGGGCCACAATGAAGCACTCTGCCTGCCTCCCAGGAGAAAAACTTTGTCTATGGTGCTGCCCAGAAACCCCAAATGAGGATCAAACTGCTTGGACCTCGGCAACACCCCAATTGCATAGGCTACCTTAAACACTGATGCTCTGTCGCAAATAGCCTGAGCCCAGACCTTCCAACAGACACCGACACAGCTGGCTGCACACCCAGCACATTGGACCCGCCACTGCCTTAGGCCACCATCCATTCCCAACCTGGGTTTTCAGTCATCAGAACCTAGACCTTATCTCCAATCCCTGCACAGGGGGGAACCTGATGCACAAGTCAGAACCCCTCCTTCCCCATGGCAAGAAACCTTGCTGCTGGCAGTGAGTCAAACCTTCAGTGTAGGAGAAAACGGCATGGCCCATGAGGCCACGCCCATGTGTGAGGGCCGCCTTGGGCACAAACACACATTGTGACCCTCAGCGTGAGTACCTTATTCAAGTAACGCCTCTCAGTGATTGGACCAAGAGCCCGCATATGTGGCTTGCCATGCCCATAGGCACGCAGGACTAACTAGATGGTGTGTATTCCAGTTGAGGGAACCCACTGCTGTGCTCTAGAGTCCCTCTCCTGGGGGGTCCCCTGTGGCAGAAAACAGTACTCTTCCCTTCCCACAGAATGAACCCAAACACTTGGGAGCTTGGACAATCCCCCGAGAGGAAGGCTCTTCCTCGGCCCCTGAAGCAACCCCTACCCTGAACGGCCACTAAGAACGCAACACCCAGAGACAAAGGCCTGAGCGACTGCCTCCCACTTGCCCTCCTTTGATATCCAGAGGATCTCCCCTCTCGGACTGGAGATCAGGCCTGCCATTACCTTGGCCCCTACCTGAGCCAAGTTTGCTTTTTCAGACATCTGTCCCCACAGCCCTGGCAAACACAGCCTCTAGGCTGGGTCCTCTGGAGCCATACCACAGGACCATGCCTGCTCTCTCCTGGTTAACTCTGTCCATTCCTATGTCCAAACACCTCCAGAATATGAGAAACCTCAAGGCCCCCGAGGACATACCATTACCGGGAGCCTCCCTGCACACACAGGGGCCTTCGGACACAAGCTGAGCTGCTACCTCCATGAAGGCATGCACACAGATGTCAACAGAGATAGAAGGTTGAGCCCGACAGGCCCTTAGGCCCTAATCTCAACTCTTGCTTTGTTTTCCAGGTGTCACTCCTCAGAGGCTTTGGTTCGAAGAACAGGATATGGGGCTTTCCTGAGGCACTGAACAGAACTTCTCTCGTCTCCACATGGGAAGCTTCCTTGTTGGAGCCGTGTCAAACACCTCAGGTTGGAGAATCCTGCAGAGTCCCTGAGCCACCTCCACATTCCAAGGTCTCCCAGGCCACCAAGCCACAGTAGGACTCATCTTCAGGAGAGTCCATTTCAACTCTCCCCTCTGGGTAGCTCACCCAGGAGCCCGCAGATTGAGCCTGCCTTGTCCTGACTAAAGAGTGGGAATATAAGGTGGCGTTCCCAGGCATCCACGCTTAGACACCTGCTCTCGAGTCTTTCCGTATGGGGCCTCCTGGAACCATCCAATAGCACTCGACTTTCGTGCAGAAGGAAACCTTGAGGTTTGGAGTAGTTCACAAATCCCATCGTAGGCAAACCTTCCTGGCCTCATGAGGCCCCCACACCATTCAGGAAGAGGCCATGCTGGACAAAAACTCTAGTCTGAGGCACGTCTCAGAGTTGAAATGAACTCAGTGCAGGAGATCTCGATTCAGCCTCTCAGAGTGGGCCTGCCGTGCCATCGGTCCCAAACCTCACGCTAGCTTGTGTTTTCAGACTTCCTTCCTCACACTCCTGGCAAACAAGCCCTCCGGAAGGAACTCCAGAACCACAACCCAGCCCAGGGTCTGCCCAAGGGAAGAAAAACGTTTCCCTGTGGGGCTCTCTCCAGAAAACCCAGATGAGGATCAACCTGCTCGGGCCTCGACGGTACCCGAACTGGATAGGCTGCTCTGGGCACTCATGCTCTGTCTGACACAGCCTGAAGCCAGACGTCCAGAGAGACAAGGAGACAGCTGGCCGCACACCCAGCACTTCGGACACGCCATGGTCTTATGCCGTCACCTCTTCCTAACCTTGGTTTTCAGATATCTGAACCTAGACATTATATCAATTTTCCACACAGCTGGGTATCGCAAGCACAACACAGAAATCCTCCTTCCCCGTGGCTGTAAAGCTTGCTCTTGGCATGGAGTCACACCTTCAGGGTGGGAGAAACCTTCCTGGTCCCTGATGCCACGCCCAAACTTGAGTGCTGCTTGGGCACAAATTCACACTCTGACCCTCAGCATGAGCCCCATGTCAAAGAAAGGCCTGTCAGGGCCTGGGCCAAGAGCCCGCATATGGGGCTTGCCAAGCACCTATGCACCCAATCCTCACCAGTGTTTGAGTTTTCCAGTTGCCCCGCCCGTACCTGGGTCTCTGCTCTGGAATCCCTTTCTTGGAGAGACACATGAGCGAGACAACACTTTTCCACCCTTCCCACAAAATGACCCCAAACTCTTGGGAGCTGGGACAAATCCCCAGAGAGGGATACTCGTCCACAGTCCCTGAGGCCACCCCTCCAATCCACGGCTATCTCGGACACAACATCCAGAGACAAAAGCCTGAAGGAACGCCTCCCACTCGCCCTTGTTTCAGAGGCCCAGGAGCTCCCTCTCGGGCTGTACATCCGGCCTGCCATACCCTAGGCGCCACTCATAAGCTGAGTTTGTGTTTTCAGACTTCTGTGCCCTCAGCCTGGACCCACACAACCGTCAGGCTAGGGCCTCTGGAGCCACAGCAAAAGATTGTGCCTGCACTCTCCAAGGAAATTGTGCGCAATCCATTGACCACAACCCTACATGTTAGGGAAAAGCTCCAAGGCCCCTGAGGCCATCAATAGTGTAGGCCACCCTGGACTAAGAGGGGCTCTCTGACACCAGCGGAGCAACTATTTCCACTTAGACTCTCAGACAGTGTCCCCAGAGACAGAAGGTTGAAATGGACAGGCCCCCAGGCCCTAATCTGAACCTTAGCTTTGGTTTCCATGTGTCCGTCCTCAGAGGTCTGTTTTCGTAGACCAGCACACGGGGCTTTTCTGAGGCACCAAACCAAACCTCTCTCGTCTCCACATGGGGAGCTTACTTACTGGGGATGTATCAAATCCTTCAGGTAGGAGAGTTCCGCAGGGCCACTGAACAACCAGCACATTCCAAGGTTTCCATGGACCCAAACGCACATTATGACGCATCCTCAGGAGAGGCCATTTCAACTCAGCCCCCTGGTTAGCGTGCCCCAGAGGCAGCAGATCAAACATATCTTGTGGCTAATGGCCAATGGGAATGCGAGGCATGCTGTACAGGGATCCATCCTTCGAACCGTGCTCTCCAGTCCTTCCGTATGGTATGTCCTGGAGCCATGCAACAGGACTCGAATGTCCCACAGAAGGAAACCTGGTGGTTTGGGTCAACCTCCAAACTCAGCGTGGGAAAACTTCCTTGGCCTCATGAGGCCCCCGCTTCATGAAGGTGCCATCATGGACACATACTCCAGCCTCAGCCAACGTCTGATCCTCAGCCTGACTTCAGATGCAGGAGATTTTGATTCAGCCTCTGCCTAGTGGGCCTGCTCTGCCCTTGGCTCCAATCCTCACTTTAGCTTGTGTTCCTAGACTTCCGTCCTCACACTCCTGGCCCACAAACCCTCCCTTCTGGGAATTCTGGGGCCACAATGAAGCACTCCGCCTGCCTTCCAGGAGAAAAACTTTTTCTATGGTGCTGCCCAGAAACCCCAAATGAGGATCAAACTGCTTGGCCCTCGGCAACACCCCAATTGCATAGGCTACCTTAAACACTGATGCTCTGTCGCAAATAGCCTGAGCCCAGACCTTCCAACAGACACCGACACAGCTGGCTGCACACCCAGCACATTGGACCCGCCACTGCCTTAGGCCACCATCCATTCCCAACCTGGGTTTTCAGTCATCAGAACCTAGACCTTATCTCCAATCCCTGCACAGGGGGGAACCTGATGCACAAGTCAGAACCCCTCCTTCCCCATGGCAAGAAACCTTGCTGCTGGCAGTGAGTCAAACCTTCAGTGTAGGAGAAAACGGCATGGCCCATGAGGCCACGCCCATGTGTGAGGGCCGCCTTGGGCACAAACACACATTGTGACCCTCAGCGTGAGTACCTTATTCAAGTAACGCCTCTCAGTGATTGGACCAAGAGCCCGCATATGTGGCTTGCCATGCCCATAGGCACGCAGGACTAACTAGATGGTGTGTATTCCAGTTGAGGGAACCCACTGCTGTGCTCTAGAGTCCCTCTCCTGGGGGGTCCCCTGTGGCAGAAAACAGTACTCATTCCCACAGAATGAACCCAAACACTTGGGAGCTTGGACAATCCCCCGAGAGGAAGGCTCTTCCTCGGCCCCTGAAGCAACCCCTACCCTGAACGGCCACTGTGAACGCAACACCCAGAGACAAAAGCCTGAGCGACTGCCTCCCACTTGCCCTCCTTTGATATCCAGAGGATCTCCCCTCTCGGACTGGAGATCAGGCCTGCCATTACCTTGGCCCCTACCTGAGCCAAGTTTGCTTTTTCAGACATCTGTCCCCACAGCCCTGGCAAACACAGCCTCTAGGCTGGGTCCTCTGGAGCCATACCACAGGACCATGCCTGCTCTCTCCTGGTTAACTCTGTCCATTCCTTTGGCCACACACCTCCAGAATATGAGAATCCTCAAGGCCCCCGAGGACATACCATTACCGGGAGCCTCCCTGCACACACAGGGGCCTTCGGACACAAGCTGAGCTGCTACCTCCATGAAGGCATGCACACAGATGTCAACAGAGATAGAAGGTTGAGCCGGACATGCCCTTAGGCCCTAATCTCAACTCTTGCTTTGTTTTCCAGGTGTCACTCCTCAGAGGCTTTGGTTCGAAGAACAGGATATGGGGCTTTCCTGAGGCACTGAACAGAACTTCTCTCGTCTCCACATGGGAAGCTTCCTTGTTGGAGCCGTGTCAAACACCTCAGGTGGAGAATCCTGCAGAGTCCCTGAGCCACCTCCACATTCCAAGGTCTCCCAGGCCACCAAGCCACAGTAGGACTCATCTTCAGGAGAGTCCATTTCAACTCTCCCCTCTGGGTAGCTCACCCGGGAGCCCGCAGATTGAGCCTGCCTTGTCCTGACTAAAGAGTGGGAATATGAGGTGGCGTTCCCAGGCATCCACGCTTAGACACCTGCTCTCGAGGCTTTCCGTATGGGGCCTCCTGGAACCATCCAATAGCACTCGACTTTCGTGCAGAAGGAAACCTTGAGGTTTGGAGTAGTTCACAAATCCCATCGTAGGCAAACCTTCCTGGCCTCATGAGGGCCCCACACCATTCAGGAAGAGGCCATGCTGGACAAAAACTCTAGCCTGAGGCACGTCTCAGAGTTGAAATGACCTCAGTGCAGGAGATCTCGATTCAGCCTCTAAGAGTGGGCCTGCCGTGCCATCGGTCCCAAACCTCACGCTAGCTTGTGTTTTCAGACTTCCTTCCTCACACTCCTGGCAAACAAGCCCTCCGGACTAGGAACTCCAGAACCACAACCCAGCCCAGGGTCTGCCCAAGGGAAGAAAAACGTTTCCCTGTGGGGCTCTCTCCAGAAAACCCAGATGAGGATCAACCTGCTCGGGCCTCGACGGTACCCGAACTGGATAGGCTGCTCTGGGCACTCATGCTCTGTCTGACACAGCCTGAAGCCAGACGTCCAGAGAGACAAGGAGACAGCTGGCCGCACACCCAGCACTTCGGACACGCCATGGTCTTATGCCGTCACCTCTTCCTAACCTTGGTTTTCAGATATCTGAACCTAGACATTATATCAATTCTCCACACAGCTGGGTATCGCAAGCACAACACAGAACTCCTCCTTCCCCGTGGCTGTAAAGCTTGCTCTTGGCATGGAGTCACACCTTCAGGGTGGGAGAAACCTTCCTGGTCCCTGATGCCACGCCCAAACTTGAGTGCTGCTTGGGCACAAATTCACACTCTGACCCTCAGCATGAGCCCCATGTCAAAGAAAGGCCTGTCAGGGCCTGGGCCAAGAGCCCGCATATGGGGCTTGCCAAGCACCTATGCACCCAATCCTCACCAGTGTTTGAGTTTTCCAGTCGCCCCGCCCGTACCTGGGTCTCTGCTCTGGAATCCCTTTCTTGGAGAGACACATGAGCCAGACAACACGACTCCACCCTTCCCACAAAATGACCCCAAACTCTTGGGAGCTGGGACAAATCCCCAGAGAGGGATACTCGTCCACACTCCCTGAGGCCACCCCTCCAATCCACGGCTATCTTGGACACAACATCCAGAGACAAAAGCCTGAAGGAACGGCTCCCACTCGCCCTAGTTTCAGAGGCCCAGGAGCTCCCTCTCGGGCTGTACATCCGGCCTGCCATACCCTAGGCGCCACTCATAAGCTGAGTTTGTGTTTTCAGACTTCTGTGCCCTCAGCCTGGACCCACACAACCGTCAGTCTAGGGCCTCTGGAGCCACAGCAAAAGATTGTGCCTGCACTCTCCAAGGAAATTGTGCCCAATCCATTGACCACAACCCTACATGTTAGGGAAAAGCTCCAAGGCCCCTGAGGCCATCAATAGTGTAGGCCACCCTGGACTAAGAGGGGCTCTCTGACACCAGCGGAGCAACTATCTCCACTTAGACTCTCAGACAGTGTCCCCAGAGACAGAAGGTTGAAATGGACAGGCCCCCAGGCCCTAATCTGAACCTTAGCTTTGGTTTCCATGTGTCCGTCCTCAGAGGTCTGTTTTCGTAGACCAGCACACGGGGCTTTTCTGAGGCACCCTACCAAACCTCTCTCGTCTCCACATGGGGAGCTTACTTACTGAAGATGTATCAAATCCTTCAGGTAGGAGAGTTCCACAGGGCCACTGAACAACCAGCACATTCCAAGGTTTCCATGGACCCAAACGCACATTATGACGCATCCTCAGGAGAGGCCATTTCAACTCAGCCCCCTGGTTAGCGTGCCCCAGAGGCAGCAGATCAAACATATCTTGTGGCTAATGGCCAATGGGAATGCGAGGCATGCTGTACAGGGATCCATCCTTCGAACCGTGCTCTCCAGTCCTTCCGTATGGTATGTCCTGGAGCCAAGCAACAGGACTCGAATGTCCCACAGAAGGAAACCTGGTGGTTTGGGGCAACCTCCAAACTCAGCGTGGGAAAACTTCCTTGGCCTCATGAGGCCCCCGCTTCATGAAGGTGCCATCATGGACACATACTCCAGCCTCAGCCAACGTCTGATCCTCAGCCTGACTTCAGATGCAGGAGATTTTGATTCAGCCTCTGCCTAGTGGGCCTGCTCTGCCCTTGGCTCCAATCCTCACATTAGCTTGTGTTCCTTGACTTCAGTCCTCACACTCCTGGCCCACAAACCCTCCCTACTGGGAATTCTGGGGCCACAATGAAGCACTCCGCCTGCCTCCCAGGAGAAAAACTTTGTCTATGGTGCTGCCCAGAAACCCCAAATGAGGATCAAACTGCTTGGCCCTCGGCAACACCCCAATTGCATAGGCTACCTTAAACACTGATGCTCTGTCGCAAATAGCCTGAGCCCAGACCTTCCAACAGACACCGACACAGCTGGCTGCACACCCAGCACATTGGACCCGCCACTGCCTTAGGCCACCATCCATTCCCAACCTGGGTTTTCAGTCATCAGAACCTAGACCTTATCTCCAATCCCTGCACAGGGGGGAACCTGATGCACAAGTCAGAACCTCTCCTTCCCCATGGCAAGAAACCTTGCTGCTGGCAGTGAGTCAAACCTTCAGTGTAGGAGAAAACGGCATGGCCCATGAGGCCACGCCCATGTGTGAGGGCCGCCTTGGGCACAAACACACATTGTGACCCTCAGCGTGAGTACCTTATTCAAGTAACGCCTCTCAGTGATTGGACCAAGAGCCCGCATATGTGGCTTGCCATGCCCATAGGCACGCAGGACTAACTAGATGGTGTGTATTCCAGTTGAGGGAACCCACTGCTGTGCTCTAGAGTCCCTCTCCTGTGGGGTCCCCTGTGGCAGAAAACAGTACTCTTCCCTTCCCACAGAATGAACCCAAACACTTGGGAGCTTGGACAATCCCCCGAGAGGAAGGCTCTTCCTCGGCCCCTGAAGCAACCCCTACCCTGAACGGCCACTGTGAACGCAACACCCAGAGACAAAAGCCTGAGCGACTGCCTCCCACTTGCCCTCCTTTGATATCCAGAGGATCTCCCCTCTCGGACTGGAGATCAGGCCTGCCATTACCTTGGCCCCTACCTGAGCCAAGTTTGCTTTTTCAGACATCTGTCCCCACAGCCCTGGCAAACACAGCCTCTAGGCTGGGTCCTCTGGAGCCATACCACAGGACCATGCCTGCTCTCTCCTGGGAAACTCTGTCCATTCCTTTGGCCACACACCTCCAGAATATGAGAATCCTCAAGGCCCCCGAGGACATACCATTACCGGGAGCCTCCCTGCACACACAGGGGCCTTCGGACACAAGCTGAGCTGCTACCTCCATGAAGGCATGCACACAGATGTCAACAGAGATAGAAGGTTGAGCCGGACAGGCCCTTAGGCCCTAATCTCAACTCTTGCTTTGTTTTCCAGGTGTCACTCCTCAGAGGCTTTGGTTCGAAGAACAGGATATGGGGCTTTCCTGAGGCACTGAACAGAACTTCTCTCGTCTCCACATGGTAAGCTTCCTTGTTGGAGCCGTGTCAAACACCTCAGGTTGGAGAATCCTGCAGAGTCCCTGAGCCACCTCCACATTCCAAGGTCTCCCAGGCCACCAAGCCACAGTAGGACTCATCTTCAGGAGAGTCCATTTCAACTCTCCCCTCTGGGTAGCTCACCCAGGAGCCCGCAGATTGAGCCTGCCTTGTCCTGACTAAAGAGTGGGAATATGAGGTGGCGTTCCCAGGCATCCATGCTTAGACACCTGCTCTCGAGTCTTTCCGTATGGGGCCTCCTGGAACCATCCAATAGCACTCGACTTTCGTGCAGAAGGAAACCTTGAGGTTTGGAGTAGTTCACAAATCCCATCGTAGGCAAACCTTCCTGGCCTCATGAGGCCCCCACACCATTCAGGAAGAGGCCATGCTGGACAAAAACTCTAGCCTGAGGCACGTCTCAGAGTTGAAATGACCTCAGTGCAGGAGATCTCGATTCAGCCTCTCAGAGTGGGCCTGCCGTGCCATCGGTCCCAAACCTCACACTAGCTTGTGTTTTCAGACTTCCTTCCTCACACTCCTGGCAAACAAGCCCTCCGGACTAGGAACTCCAGAACCACAACCCAGCCCAGGGTCTGCCCAAGGGAAGAAAAACGTTTCCCTGTGGGGCTCTCTCCAGAAAACCCAGATGAGGATCAACCTGCTCGGGCCTCGACGGTAGCGAACTGGATAGGCTGCTTTGGGCACTCAAGCTCTGTCTGACACAGCCTGAAGCCAGACGTCCAGACAGACAAGGAGACAGCTGGCCGCACACCCAGCACTTCGGACACGCCATGGTCTTATGCTGTCACCTCTTCCTAACCTTGGTTTTCAGATATCTGAACCTAGACATTATATCAATTCTCCACACAGCTGGGTATCGCAAGCACAACACAGAACTCCTCCTTCCCCGTGGCTGTAAAGCTTGCTCTTGGCATGGAGTCACACCTTCAGGGTAGGAGGAACCTTCCTGGTCCCTGATGCCACGCTCAAACTTGAGTGCTGCTTGGGCACAAATTCACACTCTGACCCTAAGCATGAGCCCCATGTCAAAGGAAGGCCTGTCAGGGCCTGGGCCAAGAGCCCGCATATGGGGCTTGCCAAGCCCCTATGCACCCAATCCTCACCAGTGTTTGAGTTTTCCAGTCGCCCCGCCCGTACCTGTGGCTCTGCTCTGGAATCCCTATCTTGGAGAGACACATGAGCCAGAAACACGACTCCACCCTTCCCACAAAATGACCCCAAACTCTTGGGAGCTGGGACAAATCCACAAATAGTGATACTCGTCCACAGTCCTTGAGGCCACCCCTCCAAACCACGGCTATCTCGGACACAACATCCAGAGACAAAAGCCTGAAGGAACGGCTCCCACTCGCCCTAGTTTCAGAGGCCCAGGAGCTCCCTCTCGGGCTGTACATCCGGCCTGCCATACCCTAGGCGCCACTCATAAGCTGAGTTTGTGTTTTCAGACTTCTGTGCCCTCAGCCTGGACCCACACAACCGTCAGTCTAGGGCCTCTGGAGCCACAGCAAAAGATTGTGCCTGCACTCTCCAAGGAAATTGTGCCCAATCCATTGACCACAACCCTACAGGTTAGGGAAAAGCTCCAAGGCCCCCGAGGCCATCAATAGTGTAGGCCACCCTGGACTAAGAGGGGCTCTCTACAACCAGCGGAGCAACTATCTCCACTTAGATTCTCAGAGAGTGTCCCCAGAGACAGAAGGTTGAAATGGACAGGCCCCCAGTCCCTAATCTGATCCTTAGCTTTGGTTTCCATATGTCCGTCCTCAGAGGGCTGTTTTCGTAGACCAGCACACGGGGCTTTTCTGAGGCACCAAACCAAACCTCTCTCGCCTCCACATGGGGAGCTTACTTACTGGGGATGTATCAAACCCTTCAGGTAGGAGAGTTCCGCAGGGCCACTGAACAACCAGCACATTCCAAGGTTTCCATGGACCCAAACGCACATTATGACGCATCCTCAGGAGAGGCCATTTCAACTCAGCACCCTGGTTAGCGTGCCCCAGAGGCAGCAGATCAAACATATCTTGTGGCTAATGCCAATGGGAATGCGAGGCATGCTGTACAGGGATCCATCCTTCGAACCGTGCTCTCCAGTCCTTCCGTATGGTAGGTCCTGGAGCCATACAACACGACTCGAATGTCCCACAGAAGGAAACCTGGTGGTTTGGGGCAACCTCCAAACTTCCTTGGCCTCATGAGGCCCCCGCTTCATGAAGGTGCCATCATGGACACATACTCCAGCCTCAGCCAACGTCTGATCCTCAGCCTGACTTCAGATGCAGGAGATTTTGATTCAACCTCTGCCTAGTGGGCCTGCTCTGCCCTTGGCTCCAATCCTCACTTTAGCTTGTGTTCCTAGACTTCTGTCCTCACACTCCTGGCCCACAAACCCTCCCTTCTGGGAATTCTGGGGCCACAATGAAGCACTCCGCCTGCCTCCCAGGAGAAAAACTTTGTCTATGGTGCTGCCCAGAAACCCCAAATGAGGATCAAACTGCTTGGCCCTCGGCAACACCCCAATTGCATAGGCTACCTTAAACACTGATGCTCTGTCGCAAATAGCCTGAGCCCAGACCTTCCAACAGACACCGACACAGCTGGCTGCACACCCAGCACATTGGACCCGCCACTGCCTTAGGCCACCATCCATTCCCAACCTGGGTTTTCAGTCATCAGAACCTAGACCTTATCTCCAATCCCTGCACAGGGGGGAACCTGATGCACAAGTCAGAACCCCTCCTTCCCCATGGCAAGAAACCTTGCTGCTGGCAGTGAGTCAAACCTTCATTGTAGGGGACGCCTGGGTGGCTCAGTTGGTTAAGCAGCTGCCTTCGGCTCAGGTCATGATCCCAGCGTCCTGGCATCGAGTCCCACATCGGGCTCCTTGCTTGGCAGGGAGCCTGCTTCTCCCTCTGCCTCTGCCTGCCACTCTGTCTGCCTGTGCTTGCTCTCGCTTCTCTCTCTATGACAAATAAATAAAATAAAAAAATCCTTAAAAAAAAAAAACCTTCAGTGTAGGAGAAAACGGCATGGCCCATGAGGCCACGCCCATGTGTGAGGGCCGCGTTGGGCACAAACACACATTGTGACCCTCAGCGTGAGTACCTTATTCAAGTTACGCCTCTCAGTGATTGGACCAAGAGCCCGCATATGTGGCTTGCCATGCCCATAGGCACTCAGGACTAACTAGATGGTGTGTATTCCAGTTGAGAGAACCCACTGCTGTGCTCTAGAGTCCCTCTCCTGGGGGGTCCCCTGTGGCAGAAAACAGTACTCTTCCCTTCCCACAGAATGAACCCAAACACTTGGGAGCTTGGACAATCCCCCGAGAGGAAGGCTCTTCCTCGGCCCCTGAAGCAACCCCTACACTGAACGGCCACTGTGAACGCAACACCCAGAGACAAAAGCCTGAGCGATTGCCTCCCACTTGCCCTCCTTTGATATCCAGAGGATCTCCCCTCTCGGACTGGAGATCAGGCCTACCATTACCTTGGCCCCTACCTGAGCCAAGTTTGCTTTTTCAGACATCTGTCCCCACAGCCCTGGCAAACACAATCTCTAGGCTGGGTCCTCTGGAGCCATACCACAGGACCATGCCTATTCTCTCCTGGGAAACTCTGTCCATTCCTTTGGCCACACACCTCCAGAATATGAGAAACCTCAAGGCCCCCGAAAACATACCATTACCGGGAGCCTCCCTGCACACACAGGGGCCTTCGGACACAAGCTGAGCTGCTACCTCCATGAAGGCATGCACACAGATGTCAACAGAGATAGAAGGTTGAGCCGGACAGGCACTTAGGCCCTAATCTCAACTCTTGCTTTGTTTTCCAGGTGTCACTCCTCAGAGGCTTTGGTTCGAAGAAAAGGATATGGGGCTTTCCTGAGGCACTGAACAGAACTTCTCTCGTCTCCACATGGGAAGTTCCTTGTTGGAGCCGTGTCAAACACCTCAGGTTGGAGTATCCTGCAGAGTCCCTGAGCCACCTCCACATTCCAAGGTCTCCCAGGCCACCAAGCCACAGTAGGACTCATCTTCAGGAGAGTCCATTTCAACTCTCCCCTCTGGGTAGCTCACCCAGGAGCCCGCAGATTGAGCCTGCCTTGTCCTGACTAAAGAGTGGGAATATGAGGTGGCGTTCCCAGGCATCCATGCTTAGACACCTGCTCTCGAGTCTTTCCGTATGGGGCCTCCTGCACTCGACTTTCGTGCAGAAGAAAACCTTGAGGTTTGGAGTAATTCACAAATCCCATCGTAGGCAAACCTTCCTGGCCTCATGAGGCCCCCACACCATTCAGGAAGAGGCCATGCTGGACAAAAACTCTAGCCTGAGGCACGTCTCATAGTTGAAATGACCTCAGTGCAGGAGATCTCGATTCAGCCTCTCAGAGTGGGCCTGCCGTGCCATCGGTCCCAAACCTCACGCTAGCTTGTGTTTTCAGACTTCCTTCCTCACACTCCTGGCAAACAAGCCCTCCAGACTAGGAACTCCAGAACCAGAACCCAGCCCAGGGTCTGCCCAAGGGAAGAAAAACGTTTCCCTGTGGGGCTCTCTCCAGACAACCCAGATGAGGATCAACCTGCTCGGGCCTCGACGGTACCCGAACTGGATAGGCTGCTCTGGGCACTCATGCTCTGTCTGACACAGCCTGAAGCCAGACGTCCAGACAGACAAGGAGACAGCTGGCCGCACACCCAGCACTTCGGACACGCCATGGTCTTATGCCGTCACCTCTTCCTAACCTTGGTTTTCAGATATCTGAACCTAGACATTATATCAATTCTCCACACAGCTGGGTATCACAAGCACAACACAGAACTCCTCCTTCCCCGTGGCTGTAAAGCTTGCTCTTGGCATGGAGTCACATATTCAGGGTGGGAGAAACCTTCCTGGTCCCTGATGCCACGCCCAAACTTGAGTGCTGCTTGGGCACAAATTCACACTCTGACCCTCAGCATGAGCCCCATGTCAAAGAAAGTCCTGTCAGGGCCTGGACCAAGAACCCGCATATGGGGCTTGCCAAGCCCCTATGCACCCAATCCTCACCAGTGTTTGAGTTTTCCAGTCGCCCCACCCGTACCTGGGGCTCTGCTCTGCAATCCCTTTCTTGGAGAGACACATGAGCCAGACAACACTTTTCCACCCTTCCCACAAAATGACCCCAAACTCTTGGGAGCTGGGACAAATCCCCAGAGAGGGATACTCGTCCACAGTCCCTGAGGCCACCCCTCCAATCCATGGCTATCTCGGACACAACATCCAGAGACAAAAGCCTGAAGGAATGCCTCCCACTCGCCCTTGTTTCAGAGGCCCAGGAGCTCCCTCTCGGGCTGTACATCCGGCCTGCCATACCCTAGGCGCCACTCATAAGCTGAGTTTGTGTTTTCAGACTTCTGTGCCCTCAGCCTGGACCCACACAACCGCCAGGCTAGGGCCTCTGGAGCCACAGCGAAAGATTGTGCCTGCCCTCTCCAAGGAAATTGTGCCCAATCCATTGACCACAACCCTACAGGTTAGGGAAAAGCTCCAAGGCCCCTGAGGCCATCAATAGTGTAGGCCACCCTGGACTAAGAGGGGCTCTCTGACACCAGCGGAGCAACTATCTCCACTTAGACTCTCAGACAGAGTCCCCAGAGACAGAAGGTTGAAATGGACAGGCCCCCAGGCCCTAATCTGAACCTTAGCTTTGGTTTACATGTGTCCGTCCTCAGGGGTCTGTTTTCGTAGACCAGCACATGGGGCTTTTCTGAGGCAGCAAACCAAACCTCTCCCATCTCCACATGGGGAGCTTACTTACTGGGGATGTATCAAACCCTTCAGGTAGGAGAGTTCCGCAGGGCCACTGAACAACCAGCACATTCCAAGGTTTCCATGGACCCAAACGCACATTATGACGCATCCTCAGGAGAGGCCATTTCAACTCAGCCCCCTGGTTAGCGTGCCCCAGAGGCAGCAGATCAATCATATCTTGTTGCTAATGGCCAATGGGAATGCCAGGCATGCTGTACAGGGATCCATCCTTCGAACCGTGCTCTCCAGTCCTTCCGTATGGTATGTCCTGGAGCCATGCAACAGGACTCGAATGTCCCACAGAAGGAAACCTGGTGGTTTGGGGCAACCTCCAAACTCAGCGTGGGAAAACTTTCTTGGCCTCATGAGGCCCCCGCTTCATGAAGGTGCCATCATGGACACATACTCCAGCCTCAGCCATAGTCTGATCCTCAGCCTGACTTCAGATGCAGGAGATTTTGATTCAGCCTCTGCCTAGTGTGCCTGCTCTGCCCTTGGCTCCAATCCTCACTTTAGCTTGTGTTCCTAGACTTCCGTCCTCACACTCCTGGCCCGCAAACCCTCCCTACTGGGAATTCTCGGGCCACAATGAAGCACTCCGCCTGCCTCCCAGGAGAAAAACTTTGTCTATGGTGCTGCCCAGAAACCCCAAATGAAGATCAAACTGCTTGGCCCTCGGCAACACCCCAATTGCATAGGCTACCTTAAACACTGATGCTCTGTCGCAAATAGCCTGAGCCCAGACCTTCCAACAGACACCGACACAGCTGGCTGCGCACCCAGCACATTGGACCCGCCACTGGTTAGGCCACCATCCATTCCCAACCTGGGTTTTCAGTCATCAGAACCTAGACCTTATCTCCAATCCCTGCACAGGGGGGAACCTGATGCACAAGTCAGAACCCCTCCTTCCCCATGGCAAGAAACCTTGCTGCTGGCAGTGAGTCAAACCTTCAGTGTAGGAGAAAACGGCATGGCCCATGAGGCCACGCCCATGTGTGAGGGCCGCCTTGGGCACAAACACACATTGTGACCCTCAGCGTGAGTACCTTATTCAGGTAACGCCTCTCAGTGATTGGACCAAGAGCCCGCATATGTGGCTTGCCATGCCCATAGGCACCCAGGACTAACTAGATGGTGTGTATTCCAGTTGAGGAAACCCACTGCTGTGCTCTAGAGTCCCTCTCCTGGGGGGTCCCTTGTGGCAGAAAACAGTACTCTTCCCTTCCCACAGAATGAACCCAAACACTTGGGAGCTTGGACAATCCCCCGAGAGGAAGGCTCTTCCTCGGCCCCTGAAGCAACCCCTACCCTGAACGGCCACTGTGAACCAACACCCAGAGACAAAAGCCTGAGCGACTGCCTCCCACTTGCCCTCCTTTGATATCCAGAGGATCTCCCCTCTCGGACTGGAGATCAGGCCTGCCATTACCTTGGCCCCTACCTGAGCCAAGTTTGCTTTTTCAGACATCTGTCCCCACAGCCCTGGCAAACACAGCCTCTAGGCTGGGTCCTCTGGAGCCATACCACAGGACCATGCCTGCTCTCTCCTGGGAAACTCTGTCCATTTCTTTGGCCACACACCTCCAGAATATAAGAAACCTCAAGGCCCCCGAGGACATACCATTACCGGGAGCCTCCCTGAACACACACGGCCTTTGGACACAAGCTGAGCTGCTACCTCCATGGAGCCATGCACACAGATGTCAACAGAGATAGAAGGTTGAGCCGGACAGGCCATTAGGCTCTAATCACAACTCTTGCTTTGTTTTCCAGGTGTCACTCCTCAGAGGCTTTGGTTCGAAGAACAGGATATGGGGCTTTCCTGAGGCACTGAACAGAACTTCTCTCGTCTCCACATGGGAAGCTTCCTTGTTGGAGCCGTGTCAAACACCTCAGGTTGGAGAATCCTGCAGAGTCCCTGAGCCACCTCCACATTCCAAGGTCTCCCAGGCCACCAGTCCACAGTAGGACTCATCTTCAGGAGAGTCCATTTCAACTCTCCCCTCTGGGTAGCTCACCCAGGAGCCCGCAGATTGAGCCTGCCTTGTCCTGACTAAAGAGTGGGAATATGAGGTGGCGTTCCCAGGCATCCACGCTTAGACACCTGCTCTCGAGGCTTTCCGTATGGGGCCTCCTGGAACCATCCAATAGCGCTCGACTTTCGTGCAGAAGGAAACCTTGAGGTTTGGAGTAGTTCACAAATCCCATCGTAGGCAAACCTTCCTGGCCTCATGAGGCCCCCACACCATTCAGGAAGAGGCCATGCTGGACAAAAACTCTAGCCTGAGGCACGTCTCAGAGTTGAAATGACCTCAGTGCAGGAGATCTCGATTCAGCCTCTCAGAGTGGGCCTGCCGTGCCATCGGTCCCAAACCTCACGCTAGCTTGTGTTTTCAGACTTCCTTCCTCACACTCCTGGCAAACAAGCCCTCCGGACTAGGAACTCCAGAACCACAACCCAGCCCAGGGTCTGCCCAAGGGAAGAAAAACGTTTCCCTGTGGGGCTCTCTCCAGAAAACCCAGATGAGGATCAACCTGCTCGGGCCTCGACGGTACCCGAACTGGATAGGCTGCTCTGGGCACTCATGCTCTGTCTGACACAGCCTGAAGCCAGACGTCCAGAGAGACAAGGAGACAGCTGGCCGCACACCCAGCACTTCGGACACGCCATGGTCTTATGCCGTCACCTCTTCCTAACCTTGGTTTTCAGATATCTGAACCTAGACATTATATCAATTCTCCACACAGCTGGGTATCGCAAGCACAACACAGAACTCCTCCTTCCCCGTGGCTGTAAAGCTTGCTCTTGGCATGGAGTCACACCTTCAGGGTGGGAGAAACCTTCCTGGTCCCTGATGCCACGCCCAAACTTGAGTGCTGCTTGGGCACAAATTCACACTCTGACCCTCAGCATGAGCCCCATGTCAAAGAAAGGCCTGTCAGGGCCTGGGCCAAGAACCCGCATATGGGGCTTGCCAAGCACCTATGCACCCAATCCTCACCAGTGTTTGAGTTTTCCAGTCGCCCCACCCGTACCTGGGTCTCTGCTCTGGAATCCCTTTCTTGGAGAGACACATGAGCCAGACAACACGACTCCACCCTTCCCACAAAATGACCCCAAACTCTTGGGAGCTGGGACAAATCCCCAGAGAGGGATACTCGTCCACAGTCCCTGAGGCCACCCCTCCAATCCACGGCTATCTCGGACACAACATCCAGAGACAAAAGCCTGAAGGAACGCCTCCCACTCGCCCTTGTTTCAGAGGCCCAGGAGCTCCCTCTCGGGCTGTACATCCGGCCTGCCATACCCTAGGCGCCACTCTTAAGCTGAGTTTGTGTTTTCAGACTTCTGTGCCCTCAGCCTGGACCCACACAACCGCCAGGCTACGCCTCTGGATCCACAGCGAAAGATTGTGCCTGCCCTCTCCAAGGACAGTGTGCCCAATCCATTGACCACAACCCTACAGGTTAGGGAAAAGCTCCAAGGCCCCTGAGGCCATCAATAGTGTAGGCCACCCTGGACTAAGAGGGGCTCTCTGACACCAGCGGAGCAACTATCTCCACTTAGACTCTCAGACAGAGTCCCCAGAGACAGAAGGTTGAAATGGACAGGCCCCCAGGCCCTAATCTGAACCTTAGCTTTGGTTTCCATGTGTCCGTCCTCAGGGGTCTGTTTTCGTAGACCAGCACACGGGGCTTTTCTGAGGCACCAAACCAAACCTCTCCCGTCTCCACATGGGGAGCTTACTTACTGGGGATGTATCAAACCCTTCAGGTAGGAGAGTTCCGCAGGGCCACTGAACAACCAGCACATTACAAGGTTTCCATGGACCCAAACGCACATTATGACGCATCCTCAGGAGAGGCCATTTCAACTCAGCCCCCTGGTTAGCGTGCCCCAGAGGCAGCAGATCAATCATATCTTGTGGCTAATGGCCAATGGGAATGCGAGGCATGCTGTACAGGGATCCATCCTTCGAACCGTGCTCTCCAGTCCTTCCGTATGGTATTTCCTGGAGCCATGCAACAGGACTCGAATGTCCCACAGAAGGAAACCTGGTGGTTTGGGGCAACCTCCAAACTCAGCGTGGGAAAACTTCCTTGGCCTCATGAGGCCCCCGCTTCATGAAGGTGCCATCATGGACACATACTCCAGCCTCAGCCAACGTCTGATCCTCAGCCTGACTTCAGATGCAGGAGATTTTGATTCAGCCTCTGCCTAGTGGGCCTGCTCTGCCCTTGGCTCCAATCCTCACTTTAGCTTGTGTTCCTAGACTTCCGTCCTCACACTCCTGGCCCGCAAACCCTCCCTACTGGGAATTCTGGGGCCACAATGAAGCACTCCGCCTGCCTCCCAGGAGAAAAACTTTGTCTATGGTGCTGCCCAGAAACCCCAAATGAGGATCAAACTGCTTGGCCCTCGGCAACACCCCAATTGCATAGGCTACCTTAAACACTGATGCTCTGTCGCAAATAGCCTGAGCCCAGACCTTCCAACAGACACCGACACAGCTGGCTGCACACCCAGCACATTGGACCCGCCACTGCCTTAGGCCACCATCCATTCCCAACCTGGGTTTTCAGTCATCAGAACCTAGACCTTATCTCCAATCCCTGCACAGGGGGGAACCTGATGCACAAGTCAGAACCCCTCCTTCCCCATGGCAAGAAACCTTGCTGCTGGCAGTGAGTCAAACCTTCAGTGTAGGAGAAAACGGCATGGCCCATGAGGCCACGCCCATGTGTGAGGGCCGCCTTGGGCACAAACACACATTGTGACCCTCAGCGTGAGTACCTTATTCAGGTAATGCCTCTCAGTGATTGGACCAAGAGCCCGCATATGTGGCTTGCCATGCCCATATGCACCCAGGACTAACTAGATGGTGTGTATTCCAGTTGAGGAAACCCACTGCTGTGCTCTAGAGTCCCTCTCCTGGGGGGTCCCCTGTGGCAGAAAACAGTACTCTTCCCTTCCCACAGAATGAACCCAAACACTTGGGAGCTTGGACAATCCCCCGAGAGGAAGGCTCTTCCTCGGCCCCTGAAGCAACCCCTACCCTGAACGGCCACTGTGAACGCAACACCCAGAGACAAAAGCCTGAGCGACTGCCTCCCACTTGCCCTCCTTTGATATCCAGAGGATCTCCCCTCTCGGACTGGAGATCAGGCCTGCCATTACCTTGGCCCCTACCTGAGCCAAGTTTGCTTTTTCAGACATCTGTCCCCACAGCCCTGGCAAACACAGCCTCTAGGCTGGGTCCTCTGGAGCCATACCACAGGACCGTGCCTGCTCTCTCCTGGGAAACTGTGTCCATTCCTTTGGATAACACCTCCAGAATATGAGAAACCTCAAGTCCCCCGAGGACATCCCACTACTGGGAGCCTTCCTGGACACACAGGGGCATTTGGACACAAGCTGAGCAGCTACCTCCACGAAGGCATGCACACAGATGTCAACAGAGATAGAAGGTTGAGGCGGACAGGCACTTAGACCCTAATCTCAACTCTTGCTTTGGTTTCCAGGTGTCACTCCTCAGAGGCTTGGTTCGAAGAACATGATATGGGGCTTTCCTGAGGCACTGAACAGAACTTCTCTCGTCTCCACATGGGTAGCTCCCTTGTTGGGGCCGTGTCAAACACCTCAGGTTGGAGAATCCTGCAGAGTCCCTGAGCCACCTCCACATTCCAAGGTCTCCCAGTAAACCAACCCACAGTAGGACTCATCTTCAGGAGAGTCCATTTCAACTCTCCCCTCTAGGTAGCTCACCCTGGAGCCTGCAGATTGAGCCTGCCTTTTCCTGACTAAAGAGTGGGAATATGAGGTGGCATTCCCAGGCATCCATGCTTAGACACCTGTTCTCGAGTCTTTCCGTATGGGGCCTCAGGAACCATCCAATAGGACTCGACTGTCGTGCAAAAGGAAAACTTGAGGTTTGGAGTAGTTCACAAATCCCATCGTAGGCAAACACCCCTGGCCTCATGAAGTAGCCACACCCTTCAGGAAGAGGCCATGCTGGACAAAAACTCTAGCCTGAGGCACGTCTCATAGTTGACATGACCTCAGTGCAGTAGATCTCAATTCAGCCTCTGCAGAGTGGGACTGCCGTGCCCTCGGTCCCAAACATCACGCTAGCTTTTCTTTTCAGACTTCCTTCCTCACACTCCTGGCAAACAAGCCCTCCGGACTAGGATGCCCAGAACCACAACACAGCCCAGGGTCTGCCCAACGGAAGAAAATCGTTTCCCTGTGGGGCTCTCCAGAAAACCCAGATGAGGATCAACCTGTTCGGGCCTCGACGGTACCCGAAATGGATAGGCTGCTCTGGGCACTCATGTTCTGTCTGACACAGCCTGAAGCCAGACGTCCAAACAGACAAGGAGAAAGCTGGCCGCACACACAGCACTTCGGACACGCCATGGTCTTATGCCGTCACCTCTTCCTAATCTTGGTTTTCAGATATCTGAACCTAGATATTATATCAATTCTCCACACAGCTGGGTATCGCAAGCATAAAACAGAACTCCTCCTTTCCCATGGCTGTAAAGCTTGCTCTTGGCATGGATTCACACCTTCAGGGTGGAAGAAACCTTCATGCCCCTGATGCCACGCCCAAACTTGAGTGCTTCTTGGGCACAAATTCACACTGTGACCCTCAGCATGAGCCCCATGTCAAAGAAAGGCCTGTCAGGGCCAGGGCCAAGAGCCCGCATATGGGGCTTGCCAAGCCCCTATGCACCCAATCCTCACCAGTGTTTGAGATTTCCAGTCGCCCCACCCGTACCTGGGGCTCTGCTCTGCAATCCCTTTCTTGGAGAGACACATGAGCCAAACAACAGGACTCAACCCTTCCCACAAAATGACCCCATACTCTTGGGAGCTGGGACAAATCCCCAGAGAGGGATACTCGTTCACAGTCCCTGAGGCCACCCCTCCAATCCACGGCTATCCCGGACACAACATCCAGAGACAAAAGCCTGAGGGAACGCCTCCCACTCGCCCTTGTTTCAGAGGACGAGCAGCTCCCTCTCGGGCTGTACACCCGGCCTGCCATACCCTAGGCACCACTCATAAGCTGAGTTTGTGTTTTCAGACTTCTGTGCCCACAGCCTGGACCCACACAACCTCGAGGCTAGGACCTCTAGCCACAGCGATAGATTGTGCCTGCCTCTCCTAGGAAAGTGTGCCCAATCCATTCACCACAACCCTACACCTTAGGGAAAAGCTCCAAGGCCCCTGAGGCCACCCAAATTATACAGTCTAACCTGGGAACTAATGCACTGTCTGACACAACCTGAGCCAGAACCTCTTGACCAACACCCAGGCAGCTGACCGCACACTGAGCATATCAGACCCGCCATGGCCTTAGGTCGTCATCTCTTCCCAACTTCGGTTTTTCAGGCTTCAGACCAGGACCTTATCTTCAACCACTGCCCAGGGTTGAAAATGATGCAGACATCAGAACACCTTCCCCATGGCAAGAGACCTTGTGATTGGCATGTTGTACAAAGTCAGTGTAGTTGAAACCAGTGTGGCCCATGTGGCCCCGCTCTTGCTCACAGGCCACATTGGTCACTAACACACATTGTGACCCTCAGCCTGAGCCCAGTCCTCAAGTATGGCCTCTCAGTGGCTGGATGAAGAGACAGCATATTGGGCCTGCCATGCCCCTAGGTCCCAATTTTTAACGATAGTTTGGGTTGTCCCTTCACTCTTCCCCAGGGCTGTGCTTTGTAATTACTCTTTGGTTGGGTCACCTGATGTAACAAATGTGAAAGGCGACCTCCCATTCCACAGATTGACGAAAAAGAATTGGGACTGGGACAAATCCACAGAGAGGAAGATTGGTCCATGGCCCATGAGGCCTCCCCACATCCATGGCCATCTTGATTCACAATCCAGAGACAAAAGCCTGAGCAAGTGCCTCAGACTCGCTCTTTCTTCATATCCTGAAGAGTTCTCCTCATGGTCTGTAGATTGGGCCTGCCATACCTACGTCCCAAAACCTGAGCTGAGTTTGTATTTTCAGACTTCTGTCCTCAAAATCCTGGGCAACACACCCTCCTGGCTGGGGCCCCTGGAGCCACACATTAGGACTGTGCCTACCCAATCCATGAGAATTCTGCCCATTCCATTGTCCAAAATCGTACAAATTAGGAGAACCCTCCAAAGTCCCCGAGGCCATCCCAATAGTGTAGATCTCCGGGGACAAACAAGGGCGGTCTAACACCACGTGAGCATCTACACCCACTCATTCCATAGATGGATATCTCCAGAGAAGAAGATGGAACCAGACAGGGCCCTAGGCCATAATCGGATCCACTGCTTTGGTACAGGCGTGTCTCCTCAAAAGCCTGGATTCCAATACCAGCATAAGTGATTTCCTGAGGCACCCATCAGAACAAATCTCGTCTCCACAGGGAAACTTGTGCATGGGAGCTATGTCAAAAGCTTAGGAGAAACTTCAGGGTCCCGGTGCCACCCCCCATTTTAAGGCCCTCATGGACACAAACACATATTAGGCCCCATCCTCGGGAAAGTCCATTTCAACTCAGCCACCCCGGTTGTTCTCCCAGAGCCATCCGGCCTCAACTGTCTTGTTGCTAGGAGACAATTGGAATGCGAGGCGGGCTTCCCTGGCTTTCATCTTTCAAAGGTGCTCTGGAGTCATTCCATATGGGATTTCCTGGAGCTGCCCAACAGGTCTCAATTGTCCTGCAGAAGGAATCCTTGAAGGGGGCATCCCACAACTCCCAACGTGGGAAAACCTCCATAGCCTTGAGATTCCGCTCCGTTCATGAAGGGGCAGTCATGCACAGAAACTCCAACCTGAGCCAACATCTGATCCTCACCGTGACTTCAGATGCTTGAGATATTGGTTCACTCTGCAGGGGGTACATGCTGTGCCCTCTGCCTGAAGCCCAAGTTTAGCTTGTGTTCTCAGACTTCTGTACTCACACTCCTGGCCCAGAAGCCCTCAAGTTTGGCAATTCCGGACTCACAATGCAGCACTCTGCCTGCCATCTATAAAAAATATCTTGCCTAAGAGCAGCCCAGGCACATCAAATGAGGATAAACCTACACGGCACTCGACTGTACCCAAATCATATAGTCAAACCTGGGCACTAATGCACTGTCTGACACAACCTGAGCCAGAACCTTCTGACCAACACCCAGGCAGCTGACCGCCCACTGATCATATCAGACACGCCATGGCCTTATGTCGTCATCTCTTCCCAACTTCGGTTTTTCAGGCTTCGGAACCTAGACCTTATCTCCAACAACTGCCCAGGGTTGAAAATGATGCAGACCTCAGAACACCTTCCTCATGGCAAGAGACCTTGTGATTGGCATGTTGTCCAAAGTCCAGTGTAGTTGAAACCAGTGTGGCCCATGAGGCCCCGCCCATGCTCGCGGGCCACATTGGTCACAAACACACATTGTGACCCTCAGCCTGTGCCCAGTCCTCAAGTAAGGCCTCTCAGTGGTTGGATGAAGAGACAGCATATTGGGCCTGCCATGCCCCTAGGTCCCAATTTTTAAACATAGTTTGGGTTGTCCCTTCACTCTTCCCCAGGGCTGTGCTTTGTAATTACTCTTTGGTTGGGTCACCTGATGTAACAAATGTGAAAGGCGACCTCCCATTCCACAGATTGACGAAAAAGAATTGGGACTGGGACAAATCCACAGAGAGGAAGATTGGTCCATGGCCCATGAGGCCTCCCCACATCCATGGCCATCGTTGATTCACAATCGAGAGACAAAAGCCTGAGCAAGTGCCTCAGACTCGCTCTTTCTTCATACCCTGAAGAGTTCTCCTCATGGTCTGTAGATTGGGCCTGCCATACCTACGTCCCAAAACCTGAGCTGAGTTTGTATTTTTAGATCTGTCCTCAAAGTCCTGGGCAACATACCCTCCTGGCTTGGGCCCCTGGATCCACACATTAGGACTGTGCCTACCCAATCCATGGGAATTCTGCCCATTCCATTGTCCAAAATCGTACAAATTAGGAGAAACCTCCAAAGTCCCCGAGGCCATCCCAATAGTGTAGATCTCCGGGACAAACAAGGACGGTCTAACACACGTGAGCATCTACCTCCACTCATTCCATAGATAGATATCTCCAGAGAAGAAGATGGAACCAGACAGGACCCTAGGCCATAATCAGATCCATTGCTTTGGTACAGGCGTGTCTACTCAAAAGCCTGGATTCCAATACCAGCATAAGTGATTTCCTGAGGCACCCATCAGAACAAATCTTGTCTCCACAGGGAAACTTGTGCATGGGAGCTATGTCAAAAGCTTAGGAGAAACTTCAGTGTCTCGGTGCCACCGCCCCAACCCAGGCCCTCATGGACACAAACACACATTAGGCCCCAACCTCGGGAAAGTCCATTTCAACACAGCCGCCCCGATTGCTCCCGCAGAGCCATCAAAACTCAACTGTCTTGTTGCTAGGAGAAAATTGGAATGCGAGGCAGGATTCCCTGGCATCGATCCTCGAACGGTGCTCTGGAGTCATTCCATATGGGATGTCCTGGAGCTGACCAACAGGTCTCAATTGTCCCGCAGAAGGAATCCTTGAAGGGGGCATCCCACAACTCCCAACGTGGGAAAACCTCCATGGCCTTGAGATTCCGCTCCGTTCATGAAGGGGCAGTCATGCACAGAAACTCCAACCCGAGCCAACGTCTGATCCTCGCCGTGACTTCAGATGCATGAAATATTGGTTCAGATCTGCAGGAGGTACCTGCCGTGCCCTCGGCCTGAAGCCCAAGTCTAGCTTGTGTTCTCAGACTTCTGTCCTCACACTCCTGGCCCAGAAGCCCTCAAGTTTGGCAATTCTGGAACCAAAGTGCAGCACTCTGCCTGCCCTCTAGAAAAAATATCTAGCCTATTGAGCTCCCCAGGCACCTCAAATGAGGATAAACCTATACGGCACTCGACTGTACCCAAATCATATAGTCTAACCTGGGACTAATGCACTGACTGACACAACCTGAGCCCGAACCTCCTGACCAACACCCAGGCAGCTGACCGCACACTGAGCATATCAGACCCGCCATGGCCTTAGGTCGTCATCTCTTCCAAATTCGGTTTTTCAGGCTTCAGAACCTAGACCTTATCTCCAACCACTGACCAGGGTTGAAAATGATGCAGATATCAGAACACATTCCCCATGGACAGAGACCTTGTGTTTGGCAGGTTGTCCAAAGTCCAGTGTAGTTGAAACCAGTGTGGCCCATGAGGACCCGCCCATGCTCGCGGGCCACATTGGTCACAAACACACATTGTGACCCTCAGCATGAGCCCAGTCCTCAAGTAAGGCCTCTCAGTGGCTGGATGAAGAGACAGCATATTGGGCCTGCCATGCACCTAGGCCCCAATTTTTAACCATAGTTTGGGTTGTCCCTTCACTCTTCCCCAGGGCTCTGCTTTGGAATTCCTATTTTGTTCGGACACCTGAGGTAATAAACCTGAAAGGAGACCTCCCATCCAACAATTGAAGAAAAACTATTGGGACCAGGCCAAATCCACAGAGACGAAGATTCGTCCATATCCCATGAGGCCTCCCCACATTCTACAGCCATTGTTGATACAAAATCCAGAGACAAAATCCTGAGCAAGTGCCTCAGACTCGCTCTTTCTTCATATCCTGAGGGGTACTTCTCATGGTTTGTAGATTGGGTCTCCCATACCTACGTCCCAAAACCTTAGCTGAGTTTGTGTTTTCAGACTTCTGTCCTCAAAGTCCTGGGCCGCACACCCTCCAGGCTGGGGCCCCTGGAGCCACACATTAGGACTGTGCCTACCCAATCCATGGGAATTCTGCCCATTCCATTGTCCAAAATCTCACCAATTAAGAAAACTCTCCAAAGTCCCCGAGGCCATCCCAATAGTGTAGGTCTCCAGGGACAAACAAGGGCGGTGTGACACCAGGTGAGCATCTCCCTCCACTCATTCCATAGATGGATATCACCAGAGAAGAAGATTGAACCAGACAGGACCCTAGGCCATAATCGGATCCATTGTTTTGGTTTACAGGCATGTCTCCTCAAAAGCCTGGATTCCAATTCCAGCATAGGGGGTTTCCTGAGGCACCCCTCAGAACAAATCTCATCTCCACAAGGAAACTTGTGCATGGGAGGTATGTCAAAAGCTTAGGAGAATACTTCAGGGTCCCGGTGCCAACGCCCCATTCCAAGGCCCTCATGGATACAAACACACAATGGGCCCGACCCTAAAAGTCCATTTCAACTCAGCCACGCCGGATGCTCCCGCAGAGCTATCCGATCTCAACTGTCTTGTTGGTAGGAGACATTTGGAATGCGAGCCCGCTTCCCAGGCATCCACCCCGAACGGTGCTCTGGAGTCCTTCCATATGGGATATCCTGGAGCTGCCCAACATGTCTCAATTGTCCCGCAGAAGGAATCCTTGAAGGGGGCATCCCACAACTCCCAACGTGGGAAAACCTCCATGGCCTTGAGATTCCGCTCGTTCATGAAGGGGCAGTCATGCACAGAAACTCCAACCCGAGCCAACGTCTGACCCTCGCCGTGAATTCAGAAGCATGAGATATTCGTTCAGATCTGCAGGGGGTACCAGCCGTGCCCTCGGCCTGAAGCCCAAGTCTACCTTCTGTTCTCACACTTGTCCTCACACTCCTGGTCCAGAATCCCTCATGTTTGGCAATACCGGACCCACAATGCAGCACTCTGCCTGCCTCTAGAAAAAATATATTGCCTAATGAGTAGCCCAGGCACCTCAAATGAGGATAAACCTACACGGCTCTCGACTGTACCTGAATTATATAGTCTAAACTGGGTACTAATTCACTGTCTGACACAACCTGAACCCGAACCTCCGGACCAACACCCAGGCAGCTGACCGCACACTGAGCACATCAGACCCGCCATGGCCTTAGGTCGTCATCTCTTCACAACTGCGGTTTTCAGGCTTCAGAACGTAGACCTTATCTCCAAACACTGCCCAGGGTTGAAAATGATGCAGAGATCAGAGTACCTTCCCCATGGCAAGAGACCTTGTGATTGGCATGTTATCCAAAGTTCAGTGTAGTTGAAACCAGTGTGGCCCATGAGGCACCGCCCATGCTCGCGGGCCACATTGGTCACAAACACACATGCTGACCCTCAGCCTATGCCCAGTCTTTAAGTAAGGCCACTCAGTGGCTGGATGAAGAGACAGCATATTGGGTCTGCCATGCCCCTAGGCCCCAATTTATAACCATCGTTTGGGTTGTCCCTTCACTCTTCCCCAGGGCTCTGCTTTGGAATTCCTCTTTGGTTGGGACACCTGAGGTAACAAACCTGAGAGGAGACCTCCCGGCCCACAGATTGACAGAAAGAAATTGGGACCGGGCCAAATCCACAGAGAGGAAGATTCGTCCATGGCCCATGAGGCCTCCCCACGTTCCACGCCCAACTTTGATACAAAATCCAGAGACAAAATCCTGAGCAAGTGCCTCAGACTCGCTCTTTCTTTATATCCTGAGGGGTACTTCTCATGGTTTGTAGATTGGGCCTCCCATACCTACGTCCCAAAACCTTAGCTGAGTTTGTGTTTTCAGACTTCTGTCCTCAAAGTCCTGGGCCGCACACCCTCCAGGCTGGGGCCCCTGGAGCCACACATTAGGACTGTGCCTACCCAATCCATGGGAATTCTGCACATTCCATTGTTCAAAATCGTACAAATTAGAAGAACCCTCCAAAGTCCCAAGGCCATCCCAATAGTGTAGGTCTCCCGGGACAAACAAGGGCGGTCTGACACCAGCTGAGCATCTACATCCACTCATACCATAAATGGATGTCCCCAGAGAAGAAGATGGAACCAGACAGGACCCTAGGCCATAATCGGATCCATTGCTTTGGTTTACAGGCATATCTCCTCAAGAGTCTGGATTCCAAGACCAGCATAGGGTGTTTCCTGAGGCACCCATCAGAACAAAACTCGTCTCCACGAGGAAACTTGTGCATGGGACCTATGTCAAAAGCTTAGGAGAATACTTCAGGGTCCCAGTGCCACCGCTCCATTCCAAGGTCCTCATGGACACAAACACACATTAGGCCCCAACCTCGGAAAAGTCCATTTCAACACAGCCGCCCCGATTGCTCAGTCAGAGCCATAGAACTCAACTGTCTTGTTGCTAGGAGACAATTGGAATGCGAGGCTGGCTTCCCTGGCATCAGTCCTCGAACGGTGCACTGCAGTCATTCCATATGGATTGACCTGGAGCTGACCAACAGTGCTCAATTGTCCCGCAGAAGGAATCCTTGAAGGGGGATCCAACACTCCCAACGTTGGAAAACCTCCATGGCCTTGAGATTCCGCTCCGTTCATGGAGGGGCAGACATGCACAGAAACTCCAACCCGAGCCAACTTCTGATCCTCGCCGTGACTTCAGATACATGAGATATTGGTTCAGATCTGCAGGGGGTATTTGCCATACCCATTGCCCTACCCAAGGCCTGAAGCCCAAGTCTAGCTTGTGTTCTGAAACTTCTGTCCTCACACTCTTGGCCCAGAAGCCCTCAAGTTTGGCAATTCCTGGACCCTCAATGCAGCAATATGCCTGCCCTCTGGGAAAAATATATTGCCTAATGATTTTCCCAGGCACCTCAAATGAGGATAAACTTACACGGCACTCGACTGTACCTAAATTATATAGTCTAACCTGGGCAATAATGCACTGTCTGACACAACCTGAACCCGAAACTCTGGACCAACACCCAGGCAGCTGACCGCACACTGAGCACATGAGCCCCGACATGGCCTTAGATCGTCATCACTTCCCAACTGTGGTTTTCAGGCTTCAGAACCTAGACCTTATCTCCAACCACGACCCAGGGTTGAAAATGATGCAGAAATCAGAGTTCCTTCCCCATGGCAAGAGACCTTGTGATTGGCATGTTATCCAAAGTTCAGTGTAGTTGAAACCAGTGTGGCCCATGAGGCCCCGCCCATGCTCGCGGGCCACATTGGTCACAAACACACATGCTGACCCTCAGCCTGTGCCCAGTCTTTAAGTAAGGCCACTCAGTGGCTGGATGAAGAGACAGCATATTGGGTCTGCCATGCCCCTAGGCCCCAATTTATAACCATCGTTTGGGTTGTCCCTTCACTCTTCCCCAGGGCTCTGCTTTGGAATTCCTCTTTGGTTGGGACACCTGAGGTAACAAACCTGAGAGGAGACCTCCCAACCCACAGATTGACGGAACGAAATTGGGACCGGGTCAAATCCACAGAGAGGAAGATTCGTCCATGGCCCATGAGGCCTCCCGACGTTCCACGCCCATCTTTGATACAAAATCCAGAGACAAAATCCTGAGCAAGTGCCTCAGACTCGCTCTTTCTTCATATCCTGAGGGGTACTTCTCATGGTTTGTAGATTGGGCCTCCCATACCTACGTGCCAAAACCTTAGCTGAGTTTGTGTTTTCAGACTTCTGTCCTCAAAGTCCTGGGCCGCACACCCTCCAGGCTGGGGCCCCTGGAGCCACACATTAGGACTGTGCCTACCCAATCCATGGGAATTCTGCCCATTCCATTGTCCAAAATCTCACCAATTAAGAAAACTCTCCAAAGTCCCCAAGGCCATCCCAATAGTGTAGGTCTCCAGGGACAAACAAGGGCGGTGTGACACCAGGTGAGGATCTCCCTCCACTCATTCCATAGATGGATATCACCAGAGAAGAAGATTGAACCAGACAGGACCCTAGGCCATAATCGGATCCATTGTTTTGTTTTACAGGCATGTCTCCTCAAAAGCCTGGATTCCAATACGAGCATAGGGGGTTTCCTGAGGCACCCCTCAGAACAAATCTCATCTCCACAAGGAAACTTGTGCATGGGAGGTATGTCAAAAGCTTAATAGAATACTTCAGGGTCCCGGTGCCAACGCCACATTCCAAGGCCCTCATGGACACAAACACACAATGGGCCCGATCCTAAAAGTCCATTTCAACTCAGCCACGCCGGTTGCTCCCGCAGAGCTATCCGATCTCAACTGTCTTGTTGCTAGGAGACATTTGGAATGCGAGGCCCGCTTCCCAGGCATCCACCCCGAACGGGGCTCTGGAGTCCTTCCATATGGGATATCCTGGAGCTGCCCAACAGGTCTCAATTGTCCCGCAGAAGGAATCCTTGAAGGGGGCATCCCACAACTCCCAACGTGGGAAAACCTCCATGGCCTTGAGATTCCGCTCCGTTCATGAAGGGGCAGTCATGCACAGAAACTCCAACCCGAGCCAACGTCTGATCCTCGCCGTGACTTCAGAAGCATGAGATATTCGTTCAGATCTGCAGGGGGTACCAGCCGTGCCCTCGGCCTGAAGCCCAAGTCTAGCTTCTGTTCTCAGACTTGTCCTCACACTCCTGGTCCAGAATCCCTCATGTTTGGCAATACCGGACCCAAAATGCAGCACTCTGCCTACCTCTAGAAAAAATATATTGCCTAATGAGTAGCCCAGGCACCTCAAATGAGGATAAACCTACACGGCTCTCGACTGTACCTGAATTATATAGTCTAACCTGGGTACTAATTCACTGTCTGACACATCCTGAACCCGAACCTCCGGACCAACACCCAGGCAGCTGACCGCACACTGAGCACATCAGAGCCGCCATGGCCTTAGGTCGTCATCTCTTCCCAACTGCGGTTTTCAGGCTTCAGAACGTAGACCTTATCTCCAAACACTGCCCAGGGTTGAAAATGATGCAGAAATCAGAGCTCCTTCCCCATGGCAAGAGACCTTGTGATTGGCATGTTATCCAAAGTTCAGTGTAGTTGAAACCAGTGTGGCCCATGAGGCCCCGCCCATGCTCGCGGGCCACATTGGTCACAAACACACATGCTGACCCTCAGCCTGTGCCCAGTCTTTAAGTAATACCACTCAGTGGCTGGATGAAGAGACAGCATATTGGGTCTGCCATGCCCCTAGGCCCCAATTTATAACCATCGTTTGGGTTGTCCCTTCACTCTTCCCCAGGGCTCTGCTTTGGAATTCCTCTTTGGTTGGGACACCTGAGGTAACAAACCTGAGAGGAGACCTCCCATCCCACAGATTGACAGAAAGAAATTGGGACCGGGCCAAATCCACAGAGAGGAAGATTCGTCCATGGCCCATGAGGCCTCCCCACGTTCCACGCCCATCTTTGATACAAAATCCAGAGACAAAAGCCTGAGCAAGCGCCTCAGACTCGCTCTTTCTTCATATCCTGAAGAGTCCTTCTCATGGTTTGTAGATTGGCCCTGCCATACCTACGTTCCCAACCTAAGCTGAGTTTGTGTTTTCAGACTTCTGTCCTCAGATTCCTGGGCCACACACCCTACAGGCTGGGGCCCCTGGAGCCACACATTAGGACTGTGCCTATCCAATCCATGGGCTTTCTGACCATTCCATTATCCAAAATCGTACAAATTAGGAGAACTCTCCAAAGTCCCCGAGGCCATTCCAATAGTGTAGGTCTCCGGGGACAAAAAAGGGCGGTCTGACACCAGCTGAGCATCTACCTCCACTCATATCATAAATGGATGTCCCCAGAGAAGAAGATGGAACCAGACAGGACCCTAGGCCATATTCGGATCCATTGCTTTGGTTTACAGACATGTCTCCTCAAAAGCCTGGATTCCAAGACCAGCATAGGGGGTTTTTTGAGGCACCCATCAGAACAAATCTCGTTTCCACAAGGAAACTTGTGCATGGGACCTATGTCAAAAGCTTAGGAGAATACTTCAGGGTCCCAGTGTCACCGCCCCATTCCAAGGCCCTCATGGACACAAACACATATTAGGCCCCAACCTCGGGAAAGTCCATTTCAACACAGCCGCCCCGATTGCTCCCGCAGAGTTATCAAAACTCAACTGTCTTGTTGCTGGGAGAAAATTGGAATGCGAGGCGGGATTCCCTGGCATCGATCCTCGAACGGTGCTCTGGAGTCATTCCATATGGGATGTCCTGGAGCTGACCAACAGGTCTCAATTGTCCCGCAGAAGGAATCCTTGAAGGGGGCATCCCACAACTCCCAACGTGGGAAAACCTCCATGGCCTTGAGATTCCGCTCTGTTCATGAAGGGGCAGTCATGCACAGAAACTCCAACCTGAGCCAACATCTGATCCTCACCGTGACTTCAGATGCTTGAGATATTGGTTCACTCTGCAGGGGGTACATGCTGTGCCCTCTGCCTGAAGCCCAAGTTTAGCTTGTGTTCTCAGACTTCTGTACTCACACTCCTGGCCCAGAAGCCCTCAAGTTTGGCAATTCCGGACTCACAATGCAGCACTCTGCCTGCCATCTATAAAAAATATCTTGCCTAAGAGCAGCCCAGGCACATCAAATGAGGATAAACCTACACGGCACTCGACTGTACCCAAATCATATAGTCAAACCTGGGCACTAATGCACTGTCTGACACAACCTGAGCCAGAACCTCCTGACCAACACCCAGGCAGCTGACCGCACACTGAGCATATCAGACCCGCCATGGCCTTAGGTCGTCATCTCTTCCCAACTTCGGTTTTTCAGGCTTCAGACCAGGACCTTATCTCCAACCACTGCCCAGGGTTGAAAATGATGCAGACATCAGAACACCTTCCTCATGGCAAGAGAGCTTGTGATTGGCAGGTTGTCCAAAGTCCAGTGTAGTTGAAACCAGTGTGGCCCATGAGGCCCCGCCCATGCTCCCGGGCCACATTGGTCACAAACACACATTGTGACCCTCAGCCTGTGCCCAGTCCTCAAGTAAGGCCTCTCAGTGGTTGGATGAAGAGACAGCATATTGGGCCTGCCATGACCCTAGGTCCCAATTTTTAAACATAGTTTGGGTTGTCCCTTCATTCTTCCCCAGGGCTCTGCTTTGGAATTCCTCTTTGGTTGGGACACCTGAGGTAACAAACCTGAGAGGAGAACTCCCATCCCACAGATTGACGGAAAGAAATTGGGACTGGGACAAATCCACAGAGAGGAAGATTCGTCCATGGCCCATGAGGCCTCCCCACGTTCCACGCCCATCTTTGATACAAAATCCAGAGACAAAAGCCTGAGCAAGTGCCTCAGTCTCGATCTTTCTTCATATCCTGAAGAGTTTTCTCATGGTTTCTAGATTGGACCTGCCATACGTACTTCCCTAAACGTAAGCTGAGTTTGTGTTTTCAGATTTCTGTCCTCAGATTCCTGGGCCACACTCCCTCCGGGCTGGGGCCCCTGGAGCCACACATTAGGACTGTGCCTATTCAATCCATGGGAACACTGCCCATTCCATTGTCCAAAATCGTACAAATTAGGAGAACCCTCCAAATTTCCCGAGGCCATCACAATAATGTAGGTTTCCCGGTATAAACAAGGGCGGTCTGACACAAGCTGAGCATCAACCTCCACTCATACCATAGATGGATGTCCCCAGAGAAGAAGATGGAACCATACAGGACCCTAGGCCATAATCGGATCCATTGCTTTGGTTTACAGGCATGTCTCCTCAAAAGCCTGGATTCCAGACCAGCATAGGGGATTTCCTGAGGCACCCATCGGAACAAATCTCGTCTCGACAAGGAAACTTGTGCATGGGACCTATGTCAAAAGCTTAGGAGAATACTTCAGGGTCCCGGTGCCACCGCCCCATTCCAATGCCCTCATGGAAACAAACACATATCAGGCCCCATTCTCGGGAAAGTCCATTTCAACTAGCCAACCCGGTTGCTACCGCAGAGTCTTCAGATCTCAACTGTCTTGTTGCTAGGAGACAATTGGAATGCGAGGCCCACTTCCCTGGCATCCATCCCCGAATGGTGCTCTGGAATACTTCCATATGGGATATCCTGGAGCTGCCCAACAGGTCTCAATTGTCCCGCAGAAGGAATCCTTGAAGGGGGCATCCCACAACTCCCAACGTGGGAAAACCTCCATGGCCTTGAAATTCCGCTCCGTTCATGAAGGGGCAGTCATGCACAGAAACTCCAACCCGAGGCAAAGTCTGATCCTCGCCGTGACTTCAGATGCAAGAGATATTGTTTCAGATCTGCAGGCGGTACCTGCCGTCCCTCGGCCTGAAGCCCAAGTCTAGCTTGTGTTCTCAGACTTCTGTCCTCATACTCCTGGCCCAGAAGCCCTCAAGTTTGGCAATTCCGGACCCACAATGCAGCACCCTGCCTCCCCTCTAGAAAAAATATCTTGCCTAATGATTTGCCCAGGCACTTCAAATGAGGATAAACTTAAACGGCACTCGACTGTACCTAAATTATATAGTCTAACCTGGGCACTAATGCACTGTCTGACACAACCTGAACCCGAAACTCCGGACCAACACCCAGGCAGCTGACCGCACACTGAGCACATCAGACCCGCCATGGCTTTAGGTCGTCATCTCTTCCCAACTGCGGTTTTCAGACTTCAGATCCTAGACCTTATATCCAACCACTGCCCAGGGTTGAAAATGATGCAGAAATCAGAGCTCCTTCCCCATGGCAAGAGACCTTGTGATTGGCATATTGTCCTAAGTTCAGTGTAGTTGAAACCAGTATGGCCCATGAGGCCCCGCCCATGCTCGCGGCCACATTGGTCACAAACACACATTGTGACTCTCAGGCTGTGCCCAGTCCTTAAGTAAGGCCACTCAGTGGCTGGATGAAGAGACAGCATATTGGGCCTGCCATGCCCCTAGGCCCCAATTTATAACCATCGTTTGGGTTGTCCCTTCACTCTTCCCCAGGGCTCTGCTTTGGAATTCCTCTTTGGTTGGGACACCTGAATTAACAAACCTGAGAGGATACCTCCCATTCCACAGATTGATGGAAAGAAATTGGGACCGGGCCAAATCAACAGACAGGAAGATTCATCCATGGCCCATGAGGCCTCCCCACATTCCACGCCCATCTTTGATACAAAATCCAGAGACAAAAGCCTGAGCAAGCGCCTCAGACTCGCTCGTTCTTCATATCCTGAAGAGTTCTTCTCATGGTTTGTAGATTGGACCTGCCATACCTACGTCCCCAACCTAAGCTGAGATTGTGTTTTCAGACTTCTGTCCTCAAATTTCTGGGCCACACACCCTCCAGGCTGGGGCCCCTGGAGCCACACATTAGGACTGTGCCTACCCAATCCATGGGAATTCTGCCCATTCCATTGTTCAAAATCATACAAATTAGAAGAACCCTCCAAAGTCCCCAAGGCCATCCCAATAGTGTAGGTCTCCCGGGACAAACAAGGGCGGTCTGACACCAGCTGAGCATCTACATCCACTCATACCATAAATGGATGTCCCCAGAGAAGAAGATGGAACCAGACAGGACCCTAGGCCATAATCGGATCCATTGCTTTGGTTTACAGGCATATCTCCTCAAGAGCCTGGATTCCAAGACCAGCATAGGGGGTTTCCTGAGGCACCCATCAGAACAAAACTCGTCTCCACGAGGAAACTTGTGCATGGGACCTATGTCAAAAGCTTAGGAGAATACTTCAGGGTCCCAGTGCCACCGCTCCATTCCAAGGTCCTCATGGACACAAACACACATTAGGCCCCAACCTCGGGAAAGTCCATTTCAACACAGCCGCCCCGATTGCTCAGTCAGAGCCATAGAACTCAACTGTCTTGTTGCTAGGAGACAATTGGAATGCGAGGCTGGCTTCCCTGGCATCAGTCCTCGAATGGTGCACTGCAGTCATTCCATATGGATTGTCCTGGAGCTGACCAACAGTGCTCAATTGTCCCGCAGAAGGAATCCTTGAAGGGGGATCCCACACTCCCAACGTTGGAAAACCTCCATGGCCTTGAGATTCCGCTCCGTTCATGGAGGGGCAGACATGCACAGAAACTCCAACCCGAGCCAACTTCTGATCCTCGCCGTGACTTCAGATACATGAGATATTGGTTCAGATCTGCAGGAGGTATTTGCCATACCCATTGCCCTACCCAAGGCCTGAAGCCCAAGTCTAGCTTGTGTTCTGAAACTTCTGTCCTCACACTCTTGGCCCAGAAGCCCTCAAGTTTGGCAATTCCGGACCCTCAATGCAGCAATATGCCTGCCCTCTGGGAAAAATATATTGCTTAATGATTTTCCCAGGCACCTCAAATGAGGATAAACTTACACGGCACTCGACTGTACCTAAATTATATAGTCTAACCTGGGCAATAATGCACTGTCTGACACAACCTGAACCCGAAACTCTGGACCAACACCCAGGCAGCTGACCGCACACTGAGCACATGAGCCCCGACATGGCCTTAGATCGTCATCACTTCCCAACTGTGGTTTTCAGGCTTCAGAACCTAAACCTTATCTCCAACCACGGCCCAGGGTTGAAAATGATGCAGAAATCAGAGCTCCTTCCCCATGGCAAGAGACCTTGTGATTGGCATGTTATCCAAAGTTCAGTGTAGTTGAAACCAGTGTGGCCCATGAGGCCCCGCCCATGCTCGCGGGCCACATTGGTCACAAACACACATGCTGACCCTCAGCCTGTGCCCAGTCTTTAAGTAAGGCCACTCAGTGGCTGGATGAAGAGGCAGCATATTGGGTCTGCCATGCCCCTAGGACCCAATTTATAACCATCGTTTGGGTTGTCCCTTCACTCTTCCCCAGGGCTCTGCTTTGGAATTCCTCTTTGGTTGGGACACCTGAGGTAACAAACCTGAGAGGAGACCTCCCATCCCACAGATTGACGGAACGAAATTGGGACCGGGTCAAATCCACAGAGAGGAAGATTCGTCCATGGCCCATGAGGCCTCCCGACGTTCCACGCCCATCTTTGATACAAAATCAGGAGACAAAATCCTGAGCAAGTGCCTCAGACTCGCTCTTTCTTCATATCCTGAGGGGTACTTCTCATGGTTTGTAGATTGGGCCTCCCATACCTACGTCCCAAAACCTTAGCTGAGTTTGTGTTTTCAGACTTCTGTCCTCAAAGTCCTGGGCCGCACACCCTCCAGGCTGGGGCCCCTGGAGCCACACATTAGGACTGTGCCTACCCAATCCATGGGAATTCTGCCCATTCCATTGTCCAAAATCTCACCAATTAAGAAAATTCTCCAAAGTCCCCGAGGCCATCCCAATAGTGTAGGTCTCCAGGGAAAAACAAGGGCGCTGTGACAGCAGGTGAGCATCTCCCTCCACTCATTCCATAGATGGATATCACCAGAGAAGAAGATTGAACCAGACAGGACCCTAGGCCATAATCGGATCCATTGTTTTGGTTTACAGGCATGTCTCCTCAAAGGCCTGGATTCCAATACCAGCATAGGGGGTTTCCTGAGGCACCCCTCAGAACAAATCTCATCTCCACAAGGAAACTTGTGCATGGGAGGTATGTCAAAAGCTTAGGAGAATACTTCAGGGTCCCGGTGCCAACGCCCCATTCCAAGGCCCTCATGGACACAAACACACAATGGGCCCGATCCTAAAAGTCCATTTCAACTCAGCCACGCCGGTTGCTCCCGCAGAGCTATCCGATCTCAACTGTCTTGTTGCTAGGAGACATTTGGAATGCGAGGCCCGCTTCCCAGGCATCCACCCCGAACGGTGCTCTGGAGTCCTTCCATATGGGATATCCTGGAGCTGCCCAACAGGTCTCAATTGTCCCGCAGAAGGAATCCTTGAAGGGGGCATCCCACAACTCCCAACGTGGGAAAACCTCCATGGCCTTGAGATTCCGCTCCGTTCATGAAGGGGCAGTCATGCACAGAAACTCCAACCCGAGCCAACGTCTGATCCTCGCCGTGACTTCAGAAGCATGAGATATTCGTTCAGATCTGCAGGGGGTACCAGCCGTGCCCTCGGCCTGAAGCCCAAGTCTAGCTTCTGTTCTCAGACTTGTCCTCACACTCCTGGTCCAGAATCCCTCATGTTTGGCAATACCGGACCCACAATGCAGCACTCTGCCTGCCTCTAGAAAAAATATATTGCCTAATGAGTAGCCCAGGCACCTCAAATGAGGATAAACCTACACGGCTCTCGACTGTACCTGAATTATATAGTCTAACCTGGGTACTAATTCACTGTCTGACACAAACTGAACCCGAACCTCTGGACCAACACCCAGGCAGCTGACCGCACACTGAGCACATCAGACCCGCCATGGCCTTAGGTCGTCATCTCTTCCCAACTGCGGTTTTCAGGCTTCAGAACGTAGACCTTATCTCCAAACACTGCCCAGGGTTGAAAATGATGCAGAAATCAGAGCTCCTTCCCCATGGCAAGAGACCTTGTGATTGGCATGTTATCCAAAGTTCAGTGTAGTTGAAACCAGTGTGGCCCATGAGGCCCCGCCCATGCTCGCGGGCCACATTGGTCACAAACACACATGCTGACCCTCAGCCTGTGCCCAGTCTTTAAGTAAGGCCACTCAGTGGCTGGATGAAGAGGCAGCATATTGGGTCTGCCATGCCCCTAGGACCCAATTTATAACCATCGTTTGGGTTGTCCCTTCACTCTTCCCCAGGGCTCTGCTTTGGAATTCCTCTTTGGTTGGGACACCTGAGGTAACAAACCTGAGAGGAGACCTCCCATCCCACAGATTGACCGAAAGAAATTGTGACCGGGCCAAATCCACAGAGAGGAAGATTCGTCCATGGCCCATGAGGCCTCCCGACGTTCCACGCCCATCTTTGATACAAAATCCAGAGACAAAAGCCTGAGCAAGCGCCTCAGAATCGCTCTTTCTTCATATCCTGAAGAGTCCTTCTCATGGTTTGTAGATTGGCCCTGCCATACCTACGTTCCCAACCTAAGCTGAGTTTGTGTTTTCAGACTTCTGTCCTCAAATTCCTGGGCCACACACCCTCCAGGCTGGGGCCCCTGGAGCCACACATTAGGACTGTGCCTAACCAATCCATGGGCATTCTGCCCATTCCATTATCCAAAATCGTACAAATTAGGAGAACTCTCCAAAGTCCCCGAGGCCATCCCAATAGTGTAGGTCTCCGGGTCAAACAAGGGCGGTCTGACACCAGCTGAGCAACTACCTCCACTCATATCATAAATGGATGTCCCCAGAGAAGAAGATGGAACCAGACAGGACCCTAGGCCATATTCGGATCCATTGCTTTGGTTTACAGACATGTCTCCTCAAAAGCCTGGATTCCAAGACCAGCATAGGGGTTTTTTTGAGGCACCCATCAGAACAAATCTCGTTTCCACAAGGAAACTTGTGCATGGGACCTATGTCAAAAGCTTAGGAGAATACTTCAGGGTCCCGGTGTCACCGCCCCATTCCAAGGCCCTCATGGACACAAACACACATTAGGCCCCAACCTCGGGAAAGTCCATTTCAACACAGCCGCCCCGATTGCTCCCGCAGAGCCATCAAAACTCAACTGTCTTATTGCTGGGAGAAAATTGGAATGCGAGGCGGGATTCCCTGGCATCAATCCTCGAACGGTGCTCTGGAGTCATTCCATATGGGATGTCCTCGAGCAGACCAACAGGTCTCAATTGTCCCGCAGAAGGAATCCTTGAAGGGGGCATCCCACAACTCCCAACGTGGGAAAACCTCCATGGCCTTGAGATTCTGCTCTGTTCATTAAGGGGCAGTCATGCACAGAAACTCCAACCTGAGCCAACGTCTGATCCTCGCCGTGACTTCAGATGCATGAAATATTGGTTCAGATCTGCAGGAGGTACCTGCCGTGCCCTCGGCCTGAAGCCCAAGTCTAGCTTGTGTTCTCAGACTTCTGTCCTCACACTCCTGGCCCAGAAGCCCTCAAGTTTGGCAATTCTGGAACCAAAGTGCAGCACTCTGCCTGCCCTCTAGAAAAAATATCTTGCCTATTGAGCTCCCCAGGCACCTCAAATGAGGATAAACCTATACGGCACTCGACTGTACCCAAATCATATAGTCTAACCTGGGACTAATGCACTGACTGACACAACCTGAGCCCGAACCTCCTGACCAACACCCAGGCAGCTGACCGCACACTGAGCATATCAGACCCGCCATGGCCTTAGGTCGTCATCTCTTCCCAACTTCGGTTTTTCAGGCTTCAGAACCGAGACCTTATCTCCAACCACTGCCCAGGGTTGAAAATGATGCAGATATCAGAACACATTCCCCATGGCCAGAGACCTTGTGTTTGGCAGGTTGTCCAAAGTCCAGTGAAGTTGAAACCAGTGTGGCCCATGAGGCCCCGCCCATGCTCGCAGGCCACATTGGTCACAAACACACATTGTGACCCTCAGCATGAGCCCAGTCCTCAAGTAAGGCCTCTCAGTGGCTGGATGAAGAGACAGCATATTGGGCCTGCCATGCACCTAGGCCCCAATTTTTAACCATAGTTTGGGTTGTCCCTTCACTCTTCCCCAGGGCTCTGCTTTGGAATTCCTATTTTGTTCGGACACCTGAGGTAATAAACCTGAAAGGAGACCTCCCATCCGACAATTGAAGAAAAACTATTGGGACCGCCCAAATCCACAGAGAGGAAGATTCGTCCATATCTCATGAGGCCTCCCCACATTCTACAGCCATTGTTGATACAAAAGCCTGAGCAAGTGCCTCAGACTCGCTCTTTCTTCATATCCTGAGGGGTACTTCTCATGGTTTGTAGATTGGGCCTCCCATACCTACGTCCCAAAACCTTAGCTGAGTTTGTGTTTTCAGACTTCTGTCCTCAAAGTCCTGGGCCGCACACCCTCCAGGCTGGGGCCCCTGGAGCAACACATTAGGACTGTGCCTACCCAATCCATGGGAATTCTGCCCATTCCATTGTCCAAAATCTCACCAATTAAGAAAACTCTCCAAAGTCTCCGAGGCCATCCCAATAGTGTAGGTCTCCAGGGACAAACAAGGGCGGTGTGACACCAGGTGAGCATCTCCCTCCACTCATTCCATAGATGGATATCACCAGAGAAGAAGATTGAACCAGACAGGACCCTAGGCCATAATCGGATCCATTGTTTTGGTTTACAGGCAAGTCTCCTCAAAAGCCTGTATTCCAATACCAGCATTGGGGGTTTCCTGAGGCACCCCTCAGAACAAATCTCATCTCCACAAGGAAACTTGTGCATGGGAGGTATGTCAAAAGCTTAGGAGAATACTTCAGGGTCCCGGTGCCAACGCCCCATTCCAAGGCCCTCATGGACACAAACACACAATGGGCCCGATCCTAAAAGTCCATTTCAACTGAGCCACGCCGGTTGCTCCCGCAGAGCTACCCGATCTCAACTGTCTTGTTGCTAGGTGACATTTGGAATGCGAGGCCCGCTTCCCAGGCATCCACCCCGAACGGTGCTCTGGAGTCCTTCCATATGGGATACCCTGGAGCTGCCCAACAGGTCTCAATTGTCCCGCAGAAGGAATCCGTGAAGGGGGCATCCCACAACTCCCAACGTGGGAAAACCTCCATGGCCTTGAGATTCCGCTCCGTTCATGAAGGGGCAGTCATGCACAGAAACTCCAACCCGAGCCAACGTCTGATCCTCGCCGTGACTTCAGAAGCATGAGATATTCGTTCAGATCTGCAGGGGGTACCAGCCGTGCCCTCGGCCTGAAGCCCAAGTCTAGCTTCTGTTCTCAGACTTGTCCTCACACTCCTGGTCCAGAATCCCTCATGTTTGGCAATACCGGACCCACAATGCAGCACTCTGCCTGCCTCTAGAAAAAATATATTGCCTAATGAGTAGCCCAGGCACCTCAAATGAGGATAAACCTACACGGCTCTCGACTGTACCTGAATTATATAGTCTAACCTGGGTACTAATTCACTGTCTGACACAACCTGAACCCGAACCTCCGGACCAACACCCAGGCAGCTGACCGCACACTGAGCACATCAGACCCGCCATGGCCTTAGGTCGTCATCTCTTCCCAACTGCTGTTTTCAGGCTTCAGAACGTAGACCTTATCTCCAAACACTGCCCAGGGTTGCAAATGATGCAGAAATCAGCGCTCCTTCCCCATGGCAAGAGACCTTGTGATTGGCATGTTATCCAAAGTTCAGTGTAGTTGAAACCAGTGTGGCCCATGAGGCCCCGCCCATGCTCGCGGGCCACATTGGTCACAAACACACATGCTGACCCTCAGCCTGTGCCCAGTCTTTAAGTAAGGCCACTCAGTGGCTGGATGAAGAGACAGCATATTGGGTCTGCCATGCCCCTAGGCCCCAATTTATAACCATCGTTTGGGTTGTCCCTTCACTCTTCCCCAGGGCTCTGCTTTGGAATTCCTCTTTGGTTGGGACACCTGAGGTAACAAACCTGAGAGGAGACCTCCCATCCCACAGATTGTCGGAAAGAAATTGGAACCGGGCCAAATCACAGAGAGGAAGATTCGTCCATGGCCCATGAGGCCTCCCCACGTTCCACGCCCATCTTTGATACAAAATCCAGAGACAAAAGCCTGAGCAAGCGCCTCAGACTCGCTCTTTCTTCATATCCTGAAGAGTCCTTCTCATGGTTTGTAGATTGGCCCTGCCATACCTACGTTCGCAACCTAAGCTGAGTTTGTGTTTTCAGACTTCTGTCCTCAGATTCCTGGGCCACACACCCTACAGGCTGGGGCCCCTGGAGCCACACATTAGGACTGTGCCTACCCAATCCATGGGAATTCTGCCCATTCCATTATCCAAAATCGTACAAATTAGGAGAACTCTCCAAAGTCCCCGAGGCCATCCCAATAGTGTAGGTCTCCGGGGACAAACAAGGTCGGTCTGACACCAGCTGAGCATCTACCTCCACTCATATCATAAATGGATGTCCCCAGAGAAGAAGATGGAACCAGACAGGACCCTAGGCCATATTCGGATCCATTGCTTTGGTTTACAGACATGTCTCCTTAAAAGCCTGGATTCCAAGACCAGCATAGGGGGTTTCCTGAGGCACCCATCAGAACAAATCTCGTTTCCACAAGGATACTTGTGTATGGGACCTATGTCAAAAGCTTAGGAGAATACTTCAGGGTCCCGGTGTCACCGCCCCATTCCAAGGCCCTCATGGACAAATAAACACACATTAGGCCCCAACCTCGGGAAAGTCCATTTCAACACAGCCGCCCCGATTGCTCCCGCAGAGCCATCAAAACTCAACTGTCTTGTTGCTAGGAGAAAATTGGAATGCGAGGCGGGATTCTTTGGCATCGATCCTCGAACGGTGCTCTGGAGTCATTCCATATGGGATGTCCTGGAGCTGACCAACAGGTCTCAATTGTCCCGCAGAAGGAATCCTTGAAGGGGGCATTCCACAACTCCCAACGTGGGAAAACCTCCATGGCCTTGAGATTCCGCTCCGTTCATGAAGGGGCAGTCATGCACAGAAACTCCAACCCGAGCCAACGTCTGATCCTCGCCGTGACTTCAGATGCATGAAATATAGGTTCAGATCTGCAGGAGGTACCTGCCGTGCCCTCGGCCTGAAGCCCAAGTCTAGCTTGTGTTCTCAGACTTCTGTCCTCACACTCCTGGCCCAGAAGCCCTCAAGTTTGGCAATTCTGGAACCAAAGTGCAGCACTCTGCCTGCCCTCTAGAAAAAATATCTTGCCTATTGAGCTCCCCAGGCACCTCAAATGAGGATAAACCTATACGGCACTCGACTGTACCCAAATCATATAGTCTAACCTGGGACTAATGCACTGACTGACACAACCTGAGCCCGAACCTCCTGACCAACACCCAGGCAGCTGACCGCACACTGAGCATATCAGACCCGCCATGGCCTTAGGTCGTCATCTCTTCCCAACTTCGGTTTTTCAGGCTTCAGAACCTAGACCTTATCTCCAACCACTGCCCAGGGTTGAAAATGATGCAGATATCAGAACACATTCCCCATGGCCAGAGACCTTGTGTTTGGCAGGTTGTCCAAAGTCCAGTGTAGTTGAAACCAGTGTGGCCCATGAGGCCCCGCCCATGCTCGCAGGCCACATTGGTCACAAACACACATTGTGACCCTCAGCATGAGCCCAGTCCTCAAGTAAGGCCTCTCAGTGGCTGGATGAAGAGACAGCATATTGGGCCTGCCATGCACCTAGGCCCCAATTTTTAACCATAGTTTGGGTTGTCCCTTCACTCTTCCCCAGGGCTCTGCTTTGGAATTCCTATTTTGTTCGGAAACCTGAGGTAATAAACCTGAAAGGAGACCTCCCATCCGACAATTGAAGAAAAACTATTGGGACCGGGCCAAATCCACAGAGAGGAAGATTCGTCCATATCCCATGAGGCCTCCCCACATTCTACAGCCATTGTTGATACAAAATCCAGAGACAAAAGCCTGAGCAAGTGCCTCAGACTCGCTCTTTCTTCATATCCTGAGGGGTACTTCTCATGGTTTGTAGATTGGGCCTCCCATACCTACGTCCCAAAACCTTAGCTGAGTTTGTGTTTTCAGACTTCTGTCCTCAAAGTCCTGGGCCGCACACCCTCCAGGCTGGGGCCCCTGGAGCCACACATTAGGACTGTGCCTACCCAATCCATGGGAATTCTGCCCATTCCATTGTCCAAAATCTCACCAATTAAGAAAACTCTCCAAAGTCCCCGAGGCCATCCCAATAGTGTAGGTCTCCAGGGACAAACAAGGGCGCTGTGACAGCAGGTGAGCATCTCCCTCCACTCATTCCATAGATGGATATCACCAGAGAAGAAGATTGAACCAGACAGGACCCTAGGCCATAATCGGATCCATTGTTTTGGTTTACAGGCATGTCTCCTCAAAAGCCTGGATTCCAATACCAGCATAGGGGGTTTCCTGAGGCACCCCTCAGAACAAATCTCATCTCCACAAGGAAACTTGTGCTTGGGAGGTATGTCAAAAGCTTAGGAGAATACTTCAGGGTCCCGGTGCCAACGCCCCATTCCAAGGCCCTCATGGACACAAACACACAATGGGCCCGACCCTAAAAGTCCATTTCAACTCAGCCACGCCGGTTGCTCCCGCAGAGCTATCCGATCTCAACTGTCTTGTTGCTAGGAGACATTTGGAATGCGAGGCCCGCTTCCCAGGCATCCACCCCGAACGGTGCTCTGGTATCCTTCCATATGGGATATCCTGGAGCTGCCCAACAGGTCTCAATTGTCCCGCAGAAGGAATCCTTGAAGGGGGCATCCCACAACTCCCAACGTGGGAAAACCTCCATGGCCTTGAGATTCCGCTCCGTTCTTGAAGGGGCAGTCATGCACAGAAACTCCAACCCGAGACAACGTCTGATCCTCGCCGTGACTTCAGAAGCATGAGATATTCGTTCAGATCTGCAGGGGGTACCAGCCGTGCCCTCGGCCTGAAGCCCAAGTCTAGCTTCTGTTCTCAGACTTGTCCTCACACTCCTGGTCCAGAATCTGTCATGTTTGGCAATACCGGACCCACAATGCAGCACTCTGCCTGCCTCTAGAAAAAATATATTGCCTAATGAGTAGCCCAGGCACCTCAAATGAGGATAAACCTACACGGCTCTCGACTGTACCTGAATTATATAGTCTAACCTGGGTACTAATTCACTGTCTGACACAACCTGAACCCGAACCTCCGGACCAACACCCAGGCAGCTGACCGCACACTGAGCACATCAGACCCGCCATGGCCTTAGGTCGTCATCTCTTCCCAACTGCGGTTTTCAGGCTTCAGAACGTAGACCTTATCTCCAAACACTGCCCAGGGTTGCAAATGATGCAGAAATCAGCGCTCCTTCCCCATGGCAAGAGACCTTGTGATTGGCATGTTATCCAAAGTTCAGTGTAGTTGAAACCAGTGTGGCCCATGAGGCCCCGCCCATGCTCGCGGGCCACATTGGTCACAAACACACATGCTGACCCTCAGCCTGTGCCCAGTCTTTAAGTAAGGCCACTCAGTGGCTGGATGAAGAGACAGCATATTGGGTCTGCCATGCCCCTAGGCCCCAATTTATAACCATCGTTTGGGTTGTCCCTTCACTCTTCCCCAGGGCTCTGCTTTGGAATTCCTCTTTGGTTGGGACACCTGAGGTAACAAACCTGAGAGGAGACCTCCCATCCCACAGATTGACGGAAAGAAATTGGGACCGGGCCAAATCCACAGAGAGGAAGATTCGTCCATGGCCCATGAGGCCTCCCCACGTTCCACGCCCATCTTTGATACAAAATCCAGAGACAAAAGCCTGAGCAAGCGCCTCAGACTCGCTCTTTCTTCATATCCTGAAGAGTGCTTCTCATGGTTTGTAGATTGGCCCTGCCATACCTACGTTCCCAACCTAAGCTGAGTTTGTGTTTTCAGACTTCTGTCCTCAGATTCCTGGGCCACACACCCTACAGGCTGGGGCCCCTGGAGCCACACATTAGGACTGTGCCTACCCAATCCATGGGCATTCTGCCCATTCCATTAGCCAAAATCGTACAAATTAGGAGAACTCTCCAAAGTCCCCGAGGCCATCCCAATAGTGTAGGTCTCCGGGTACAAACAAGGTCGGTCTGACACCAGCTGAGCATCTACCTCCACTCATATCATAAATGGATGTCCCCAGAGAAGAAGATGGAACCAGACAGGACCCTAGGCCATATTCGGATCCATTGCTTTGGTTTACAGACATGTCTCCTTAAAAGCCTGGATTCCAAGACCAGCATAGGGGGTTTCCTGAGGCACCCATCAGAACAAATCTCGTTTCCACAAGGATACTTGTGTATGGGACCTATGTCAAAAGCTTAGGAGAATACTTCAGGGTCCCGGTGTCACCGCCCCATTCCAAGGCCCTCATGGACAAATAAACACACATTAGGCCCCAACCTCGGGAAAGTCCATTTCAACACAGCCGCCCCGATTGCTCCCGCAGAGCCATCAAAACTCAACTGTCTTGTTGCTAGGAGAAAATTGGAATGCGAGGCGGGATTCTTTGGCATCGATCCTCGAACGGTGCTCTGGAGTCATTCCATATGGGATGTCCTGGAGCTGACCAACAGGTCTCAATTGTCCCGCAGAAGGAATCCTTGAAGGGGGCATTCCACAACTCCCAACGTGGGAAAACCTCCATGGCCTTGAGATTCCGCTCCGTTCATGAAGGGGCAGTCATGCACAGAAACTCCAACCCGAGCCAACGTCTGATCCTCGCCGTGACTTCAGATGCATGAAATATAGGTTCAGATCTGCAGGAGGTACCTGCCGTGCCCTCGGCCTGAAGCCCAAGTCTAGCTTGTGTTCTCAGACTTCTGTCCTCACACTCCTGGCCCAGAAGCCCTCAAGTTTGGCAATTCTGGAAACAAAGTGCAGCACTCTGCCTGCCCTCTAGAAAAAATATCTTGCCTATTGAGCTCCCCAGGCACCTCAAATGAGGATAAACCTATACGGCACTCGACTGTACCCAAATCATATAGTCTAACCTGGGACTAATGCACTGACTGACACAACCTGAGCCCGAACCTCCTGACCAACACCCAGGCAGCTGACCGCACACTGAGCATATCAGACCCGCCATGGCCTTAGGTCGTCATCTCTTCCCAACTTCGGTTTTTCAGGCTTCAGAACCTAGACCTTATCTCCAACCACTGCCCAGGGTTGAAAATGATGCAGATATCAGAACACATTCCCCATGGCCAGAGACCTTGTGTTTGGCAGGTTGTCCAAAGTCCAGTGTAGTTGAAACCAGTGTGGCCCATGAGGCCCCGCCCATGCTCGCGGGCCACATTGGTCACAAACACACATTGTGACCCTCAGCATGAGCCCAGTCCTCAAGTAAGGCCTCTCAGTGGCTGGATGAAGAGACAGCATATTGGGCCTGCCATGCACCTAGGCCCCAATTTTTAACCATAGTTTGGGTTGTCCCTTCACTCTTCCCCAGGGCTCTGCTTTGGAATTCCTATTTTGTTCGGACACCTGAGGTAATAAACCTGAAAGGAGACCTCCCATCCGACAATTGAAGAAAAACTATTGGGACCGGGCCAAATCCACAGAGAGGAAGATTCGTCCATATCCCATGAGGCCTCCCCACATTCTACAGCCATTGTTGATACAAAATCCAGAGACAAAAGCCTGAGCAAGTGCCTCAGACTCGCTCTTTCTTCATATCCTGAGGGGTACTTCTCATGGTTTGTAGATTGGGCCTCCCATACCTACGTCCCAAAACCTTAGCTGAGTTTGTGTTTTCAGACTTCTGTCCTCAAAGTCCTGGGCCGCACACCCTCCAGGCTGGGGCCCCTGGAGCCACACATTAGGACTGTGCCTACCCAATCCATGGGAATTCTGCCCATTCCATTGTCCAAAATCTCACCAATTAAGAAAACTCTCCAAAGTCCCCGAGGCCATCCCAATAGTGTAGGTCTCCAGGGACAAACAAGGGCGCTGTGACAGCAGGTGAGCATCTCCCTCCACTCATTCCATAGATGGATATCACCAGAGAAGAAGATTGAACCAGACAGGACCCTAGGCCATAATCGGATCCATTGTTTTGGTTTACAGGCATGTCTCCTCAAAAGCCTGTATTCCAATACCAGCATAGGGGGTTTCCTGAGGCACCCCTCAGAACAAATCTTATCTCCACAAGGAAACTTGTGCATGGGAGGTATGTCAAAAGCTTAGGAGAATACTTCAGGGTCCCGGTGCCAACGCCCCATTCCAAGGCCCTCATGGACACAAACACACAATGGGCCCGACCCTAAAAGTCCATTTCAACTCAGCCACGCCGGTTGCTCCCGCAGAGCTATCCGATCTCAACTGTCTTGTTGCTAGGAGACATTTGGAATGCGAGGCCCGCTTCCCAGGCATCCACCCCGAACGGTGCTCTGGTATCCTTCCATATGGGATACCCTGGAGCTGCCCAACAGGTCTCAATTGTCCCGCAGAAGGAATCCTTGAAGGGGGCATCCCACAACTCCCAACGTGGGAAAACCTCCATGGCCTTGAGATTCCGCTCCGTTCTTGAAGGGGCAGTCATGCACAGAAACTCCAACCCGAGACAACGTCTGATCCTCGCCGTGACTTCAGAAGCATGAGATATTCGTTCAGATCTGCAGGGGGTACCAGCCGTGCCCTCGGCCTGAAGCCCAAGTCTAGCTTCTGTTCTCAGACTTGTCCTCACACTCCTGGTCCAGAATCTGTCATGTTTGGCAATACCGGACCCACAATGCAGCACTCTGCCTGCCTCTAGAAAAAATATATTGCCTAATGAGTAGCCCAGGCACCTCAAATGAGGATAAACCTACACGGCTCTCGACTGTACCTGAATTATATAGTCTAACCTGGGTACTAATTCACTGTCTGACACAACCTGAACCCGAACCTCCGGACCAACACCCAGGCAGCTGACCGCACACTGAGCACATCAGACCCGCCATGGCCTTAGGTCGTCATCTCTTCCCAACTGCGGTTTTCAGGCTTCAGAACGTAGACCTTATCTCCAAACACTGCCCAGGGTTGCAAATGATGCAGAAATCAGCGCTCCTTCCCCATGGCAAGAGACCTTGTGATTGGCATGTTATCCAAAGTTCAGTGTAGTTGAAACCAGTGTGGCCCATGAGGCCCCGCCCATGCTCGCGGGCCACATTGGTCACAAACACACATGCTGACCCTCAGCCTGTGCCCAGGCTTTAAGTAAGGCCACTCAGTGGCTGGATGAAGAGACAGCATATTGGGTCTGCCATCCCCCTAGGCCCCAATTTATAACCATCGTTTGGGTTGTCCCTTCACTCTTCCCCAGGGCTCTGCTTTGGAATTCCTCTTTGGTTGGGACACCTGAGGTAACAAACCTGAGAGGAGACCTCCCATCCCACAGATTGATGGAAAGAAATTGGGACCGGGCCAAATCCACAGAGAGGAAGATTCGTCCATGGCCCATGAGGCCTCCCCACGTTCCACGCCCATCTTTGATACAAAATCCAGAGACAAAAGCCTGAGCAAGCGCCTCAGACTCGCTCTTTCTTCATATCCTGAAGAGTCCTTCTCATGGTTTGTAGATTGGCCCTGCCATACCTACGTTCCCAACCTAAGCTGAGTTTGTGTTTTCAGACTTCTGTCCTCAGATTCCTGGGCCACACACCCTACAGGCTGGGGCCCCTGGAGCCACACATTAGGACTGTGCCTACCCAATCCATGGGCATTCTGCCCATTCCATTAGCCAAAATCGTACAAATTAGGAGAACTCTCCAAAGTCCCCGAGGCCATCCCAATAGTGTAGGTCTCCGGGGACAAACAAGGTCGGTCTGACACCAGCTGAGCATCTACCTCCACTCATATCATAAATGGATGTCCCCAGAGAAGAAGATGGAACCAGACAGGACCCTAGGCCATATTCGGATCCATTGCTTTGGTTTACAGACATGTCTCCTTAAAAGCCTGGATTCCAAGACCAGCATAGGGGGTTTCCTGAGGCACCCATCAGAACAAATCTCGTTTCCACAAGGATACTTGTGTATGGGACCTATGTCAAAAGCTTAGGAGAATACTTCAGGGTCCCGGTGTCACCGCCCCATTCCAAGGCCCTCATGGACAAATAAACACACATTAGGCCCCAACCTCGGGAAAGTCCATTTCAACACAGCCGCCCCGATTGCTCCCGCAGAGCCATCAAAACTCAACTGTCTTGTTGCTAGGAGAAAATTGGAATGCGAGGCGGGATTCTTTGGCATCGATCCTCGAACGGTGCTCTGGAGTCATTCCATATGGGATGTCCTGGAGCTGACCAACAGGTCTCAATTGTCCCGCAGAAGGAATCCTTGAAGGGGGCATTCCACAACTCCCAACGTGGGAAAACCTCCATGGCCTTGAGATTCCGCTCCGTTCATGAAGGGGCAGTCATGCACAGAAACTCCAACCTGAGCCAACGTCTGATCCTCGCCGTGACTTCAGATGCATGAAATATAGGTTCAGATCTGCAGGAGGTACCTGCCGTGCCCTCGGCCTGAAGCCCAAGTCTAGCTTGTGTTCTCAGACTTCTGTCCTCACACTCCTGGCCCAGAAGCCCTCAAGTTTGGCAATTCTGGAAACAAAGTGCAGCACTCTGCCTGCCCTCTAGAAAAAATATCTTGCCTATTGAGCTCCCCAGGCACCTCAAATGAGGATAAACCTATACGGCACTCGACTGTACCCAAATCATATAGTCTAACCTGGGACTAATGCACTGACTGACACAACCTGAGCCCGAACCTCCTGACCAACACCCAGGCAGCTGACCGCACACTGAGCATATCAGACCCGCCATGGCCTTAGGTCGTCATCTCTTCCCAACTTCGGTTTTTCGGGCTTCAGAACCTAGACCTTATCTCCAACCACTGCCCAGGGTTGAAAATGATGCAGATATCAGAACACATTCCCCATGGCCAGAGACCTTGTGTTTGGCAGGTTGTCCAAAGTCCAGTGTAGTTGAAACCAGTGTGGCCCATGAGGCCCCGCCCATGCTCGCAGGCCACATTGGTCACAAACACACATTGTGACCCTCAGCATGAGCCCAGTCCTCAAGTAAGGCCTCTCAGTGGCTGGATGAAGAGACAGCATATTGGGCCTGCCATGCACCTAGGCCCCAATTTTTAACCATAGTTTGGGTTGTCCCTTCACTCTTCCCCAGGGCTCTGCTTTGGAATTCCTATTTTGTTCGGACACCTGAGGTAATAAACCTGAAAGGAGACCTCCCATCCGACAATTGAAGAAAAACTATTGGGACCGGGCCAAATCCACAGAGAGGAAGATTCGTCCATATCCCATGAGGCCTCCCCACATTCTACAGCCATTGTTGATACAAAATCCAGAGACAAAAGCCTGAGCAAGTGCCTCAGACTCGCTCTTTCTTCATATCCTGAGGGGTACTTCTCATGGTTTGTAGATTGGGCCTCCCATACCTACGTCCCAAAACCTTAGCTGAGTTTGTGTTTTCAGACTTCTGTCCTCAAAGTCCTGGGCCGCACACCCTCCAGGCTGGGGCCCCTGGAGCCACACATTAGGACTGTGCCTACCCAATCCATGGGAATTCTGCTCATTCCATTGTCCAAAATCTCACCAATTAAGAAAACTCTCCAAAGTCCCCGAGGCCATCCCAATAGTGTAGGTCTCCAGGGACAAACAAGGGCGGTGTGACACCAGGTGAGCATCTCCCTCCACTCATTCCATAGATGGATATCACCAGAGAAGAAGATTGAACCAGACAGGACCCTAGGCCATAATCGGATCCATTGTTTTGGTTTACAGGCATGTCTCCTCAAAAGCCTGTATTCCAATACCAGCATAGGGGGTTTCCTGAGGCACCCCTCAGAACAAATCTCATCTCCACAAGGAAACTTGTGCATGGGAGGTATGTCAAAAGCTTAGGAGAATACTTCAGGGTCCCGGTGCCAACGCCCCCTTCCAAGGCCCTCATGGACACAAACACACAATGGGCCCGACCCTAAAAGTCCATTTCAACTCAGCCACGCCGGTTGCTCCCGCAGAGCTATCCGATCTCAACTGTCTTGTTGCTAGGAGACATTTGGAATGCGAGGCCCGCTTCCCAGGCATCCACCCCGAACGGTGCTCTGGTATCCTTCCATATGGGATATCCTGGAGCTGCCCAACAGGTCTCAATTGTCCCGCAGAAGGAATCCTTGAAAGGGGCATCCCACAACTCCCAACGTGGGAAAACCTCCATGGCCTTGAGATTCCGCTCCGTTCTTGAAGGGGCAGTCATGCACAGAAACTCCAACCCGAGACAACGTCTGATCCTCGCCGTGACTTCAGAAGCATGAGATATTCGTTCAGATCTGCAGGGGGTACCAGCCGTGCCCTCGGCCTGAAGCCCAAGTCTAGCTTCTGTTCTCAGACTTGTCCTCACACTCCTGGTCCAGAATCTGTCATGTTTGGCAATACCGGACCCACAATGCAGCACTCTGCCTGCCTCTAGAAAAAATATATTGCCTAATGAGTAGCCCAGGCACCTCAAATGAGGATAAACCTACACGGCTCTCGACTGTACCTGAATTATATAGTCTAACCTGGGTACTAATTCACTGTCTGACACAACCTGAACCCGAACCTCCGGACCAACACCCAGGCAACTGACCGCACACTGAGCACATCAGACCCGCCATGGCCTTAGGTCGTCATCTCTTCCCAACTGCGGTTTTCAGGCTTCAGAACCTAGACCTTATCTCCAAACACTGCCCAGGGTTGCAAATGATGCAGAAATCAGCGCTCCTTCCCCATGGCAAGAGACCTTGTGATTGGCATGTTATCCAAAGTTCAGTGTAGTTGAAACCAGTGTGGCCCATATGGCCCCGCCCATGCTCGCGGGCCACATTGGTCACAAACACACATGCTGACCCTCAGCCTGTGCCCAGTCTTTAAGTAAGGTCACTCAGTGGCTGAATGAAGAGACAGCATATTGGGTCTGCCATGCCCCTAGGCCCCAATTTATAACCATCGTTTGGGTTGTCCCTTCACTCTTCCCCAGGGCTCTGCTTTGGAATTCCTCTTTGGTTGGGACACCTGAGGTAACAAACCTGAGAGGAGACCTCCCATCCCACAGATTGACGGAAAGAAATTGGGACCGGGCCAAATCCACAGAGAGGAAGATTCGTCCATGGCCCATGAGGCCTCCCCACGTTCCACGCCCATCTTTGATACAAAATCCAGAGACAAAAGCCTGAGCAAGCGCCTCAGACTCGCTCTTTCTTCATATCCTGAAGAGTGCTTCTCATGGTTTGTAGATTGGCCCTGCCATACCTACGTTCCCAACCTAAGCTGAGTTTGTGTTTTCAGACTTCTGTCCTCAGATTCCTGGGCCACACACCCTACAGGCTGGGGCCCCTGGAGCCACACATTAGGACTGTGCCTACCCAATCCATGGGCATTCTGCCCATTCCATTAGCCAAAATCGTACAAATTAGGAGAACTCTCCAAAGTCCCCGAGGCCATCCCAATAGTGTAGGTCTCCGGGGACAAACAAGGTCGGTCTGACACCAGCTGAGCATCTACCTCCACTCATATCATAAATGGATGTCCCCAGAGAAGAAGATGGAACCAGACAGGACCCTAGGCCATATTCGGATCCATTGCTTTGGTTTACAGACATGTCTCCTTAAAAGCCTGGATTCCAAGACCAGCATAGGGGGTTTCCTGAGGCACCCATCAGAACAAATCTCGTTTCCACAAGGATACTTGTGTATGGGACCTATGTCAAAAGCTTAGGAGAATACTTCAGGGTCCCGGTGTCACCGCCCCATTCCAAGGCCCTCATGGACAAATAAACACACATTAGGCCCCAACCTCGGGAAAGTCCATTTCAACACAGCCGCCCCGATTGCTCCCGCAGAGCCATCAAAACTCAACTGTCTTGTTGCTAGGAGAAAATTGGAATGCGAGGCGGGATTCTTTGGCATCGATCCTCGAACGGTGCTCTGGAGTCATTCCATATGGGATGTCCTGGAGCTGACCAACAGGTCTCAATTGTCCCGCAGAAGGAATCCTTGAAGGGGGCATTCCACAACTCCCAACGTGGGAAAACCTCCATGGCCTTGAGATTCCGCTCCGTTCATGAAGGGGCAGTCATGCACAGAAACTCCAACCCGAGCCTACGTCTGATCCTCGCCGTGACTTCAGATGCATGAAATATTGGTTCAGATCTGCAGGAGGTACCTGCCGTGCCCTCGGCCTGAAGCCCAAGTCTAGCTTGTGTTCTCAGACTTCTGTCCTCACATTCCTGGCCCAGAAGCCCTCAAGTTTGGCAATTCTGGAACCAAAGTGCAGCACTCTGCCTGCCCTCTAGAAAAAATATCTTGCCTATTGAGCTCCCCAGGCACCTCAAATGAGGATAAACCTATACGGCACTCGACTGTACCCAAATCATATAGTCTAACCTGGGACTAATGCACTGACTGACACAACCTGAGCCCGAACCTCCTGACCAACACCCAGGCAGCTGACCGCACACTGAGCATATCAGACCCGCCATGGCCTTAGGTCGTCATCTCTTCCCAACTTCGGTTTTTCAGGCTTCAGAACCTAGACCTTATCTCCAACCACTGCCCAGGGTTGAAAATGATGCAGATATCAGAACACATTCCCCATGGCCAGAGACCTTGTGTTTGGCAGGTTGTCCAAAGTCCAGTGTAGTTGAAACCAGTGTGGCCCATGAGGCCCCGCCCATGCTCGCAGGCCACATTGGTCACAAACACACATTGTGACCCTCAGCATGAGCCCAGTCCTCAAGTAAGGCCTCTCAGTGGCTGGATGAGGAGACAGCATATTGGGCATGCCATGCACCTAGGCCCCAATTTTTAACCATAGTTTGGGTTGTCCCTTCACTCTTCCCCAGGGCTCTGCTTTGGAATTCCTATTTTGTTCGGACACCTGAGGTAATAAACCTGAAAGGAGACCTCCCATCCGACAATTGAAGAAAAACTATTGGGACCGGGCCAAATCCACAGAGAGGAAGATTCGTCCATATCCCATGAGGCCTCCCCACATTCTACAGCCATTGTTGATACAAAATCCAGAGACAAAAGCCTGAGCAAGTGCCTCAGACTCGCTCTTTCTTCATATCCTGAGGGGTACTTCTCATGGTTTGTAGATTGGGCCTCCCATACCTACGTCCCAAAACCTTAGCTGAGTTTGTGCTTTCAGACTTCTGTCCTCAAAGTCCTGGGCCGCACACCCTCCAGGCTGGGGCCACTGGAGCCACACATTAGGACTGTGCCTACCCAATCCATGGGAATTCTGCCCATTCCATTGTCCAAAATCTCACCAATTAAGAAAACTCTCCAAAGTCCCCGAGGCCATCCCAATAGTGTAGGTCTCCAGGGACAAACAAGGGCGGTGTGACACCAGGTGAGCATCTCCCTCCACTCATTCCATAGATGGATATCACCAGAGAAGAAGATTGAACCAGACAGGACCCTAGGCCATAATCGGATCCATTGTTTTGGTTTACAGGCATGTCTCCTCAAAAGCCTGTATTCCAATACCAGCATAAGGGGTTTCCTGAGGCACCCCTCAGAACAAATCTCATCTCCACAAGGAAACTTGTGCATGGGAGGTATGTCAAAAGCTTAGGAGAATACTTCAGGGTCCCGGTGCCAACGCCCCATTCCAAGGCCCTCATGGACACAAACACACAATGGGCCCGACCCTAAAAGTCCATTTCAACTCAGCCACGCCGGTTGCTCCCGCAGAGCTATCCGATCTCAACTGTCTTGTTGCTAGGAGACATTTGGAATGCGAGGCCCGCTTCCCAGGCATCCACCCCGAACGGTGCTCTGGTATCCTTCCATATGGGATATCCTGGAGCTGCCCAACAGGTCTCAATTGTCCCGCAGAAGGAATCCTTGAAGGGGGCATCCCACAACTCTTAACGTGGGAAAACCTCCATGGCCTTGAGATTCCGCTCCGTTCTTGAAGGGGCAGTCATGCACAGAAACTCCAACCCGAGCCAACGTCTGATCCTCGCCGTGACTTCAGAAGCATGAGATATTCGTTCAGATCTGCAGGGGGTACCAGCCGTGCCCTGGCCTGAAGCCCAAGTCTAGCTTCTGTTCTCAGACTTGTCCTCACACTCCTGGTCCAGAATCTGTCATGTTTGGCAATACCGGACCCACAATGCAGCACTCTGCCTGCCTCTAGAAAAAATATATTGCCTAATGAGTAGCCCAGGCACCTCAAATGAGGATAAACCTACACGGCTCTCGACTGTACCTGAATTATATAGTCTAACCTGGGTACTAATTCACTGTCTGACACAACCTGAACCCGAACCTCCGGACCAACACCCAGGCAGCTGACCGCACACTGAGCACATCAGACCCGCCATGGCCTTAGGTCGTCATCTCTTCCCAACTGCGGTTTTCAGGCTTCAGAACGTAGACCTTATCTCCAAACACTGCCCAGGGTTGCAAATGATGCAGAAATCAGCGCTCCTTCCCCATGGCAAGAGACCTTGTGATTGGCATGTTATCCAAAGTTCAGTGTAGTTGAAACCAGTGTGGCCCATGAGGCCCCGCCCATGCTCGCGGGCCACATTGGTCACAAACACACATGCTGACCCTCAGCCTGTGCCCAGTCTTTAAGTAAGGCCACTCAGTGGCTGGATGAAGAGACAGCATATTGGGTCTGCCATGCCCCTAGGCCCCAATTTATAACCATCGTTTGGGTTGTCCCTTCACTCTTCCCCAGGGCTCTGCTTTGGAATTCCTCTTTGGTTGGGACACCTGAGGTAACAAACCTGAGAGGAGACCTCCCATCCCACAGATTGACGGAAAGAAATTGGGACCGGGACAAATCCACAGAGAGGAAGATTCGTCCATGGCCCATGAGGCCTCCCCACGTTCCACGCCCATCTTTGATACAAAATCCAGAGACAAAAGCCTGAGCAAGCGCCTCAGACTCGCTCTTTCTTCATATCCTGAAGAGTGCTTCTCATGGTTTGTAGATTGGCCCTGCCATACCTACGTTCCCAACCTAAGCTGAGTTTGTGTTTTCAGACTTCTGTCCTCAGATTCCTGGGCCACACACCCTACAGGCTGGGGCCCCTGGAGCCACACATTAGGACTGTGCCTACCCAATCCATGGGCATTCTGCCCATTCCATTAGCCAAAATCGTACAAATTAGGAGAACTCTCCAAAGTCCCCGAGGCCATCCCAATAGTGTAGGTCTCCGGGGACAAACAAGGTCGGTCTGACACCAGCTGAGCATCTACCTCCACTCATATCATAAATGGATGCCCCAGAGAAGAAGATGGAACCAGACAGGACCCTAGGCCATATTCGGATCCATTGCTTTGGTTTACAGACATGTCTCCTTAAAAGCCTGGATTCCAAGACCAGCATAGGGGGTTTCCTGAGGCACCCATCAGAACAAATCTCGTTTCCACAAGGATACTTGTGTATGGGACCTATGTCAAAAGCTTAGGAGAATACTTCAGGGTCCCGGTGTCACCGCCCCATTCCAAGGCCCTCATGGACAAATAAACACACATTAGGCCCCAACCTCGGGAAAGTCCATTTCAACACAGCCGCCCCGATTGCTCCCGCAGAGCCATCAAAACTCAACTGTCTTGTTGCTAGGAGAAAATTGGAATGCGAGGCGGGATTCTTTGGCATCGATCCTCGAACGGTGCTCTGGAGTCATTCCATATGGGATGTCCTGGAGCTGACCAACAGGTCTCAATTGTCCCGCAGAAGGAATCCTTGAAGGGGGCATTCCACAGCTCCCAACGTGGGAAAACCTCCATGGCCTTGAGATTCCGCTCCGTTCATGAAGGGGCAGTCATGCACAGAAACTCCAACCCGAGCCAACGTCTGATCCTCGCCGTGACTTCAGATGCATGAAATATTGGTTCAGATCTGCAGGAGGTACCTGCCGTGCCCTCGGCCTGAAGCCCAAGTCTAGCTTGTGTTCTCAGACTTCTGTCCTCACACTCCTGGCCCAGAAGCCCTCAAGTTTGGCAATTCTGGAACCAAAGTGCAGCACTCTGCCTGCCCTCTAGAAAAAATATCTTGCCTATTGAGCTCCCCAGGCACCTCAAATGAGGATAAACCTATACGGCACTCGACTGTACCCAAATCATATAGTCTAACCTGGGACTAATGCACTGACTGACACAACCTGAGCCCGAACCTCCTGACCAACACCCAGGCAGCTGACCGCACACTGAGCATATCAGACCCGCCATGGCCTTAGGTCGTCATCTCTTCCCAACTTCGGTTTTTCAGGCTTCAGAACCTAGACCTTATCTCCAACCACTGCCCAGGGTTGAAAATGATGCAGATATCAGAACACATTCCCCATGGCCAGAGACCTTGTGTTTGGCAGGTTGTCCAAAGTCCAGTGTAGTTGAAACCAGTGTGGCCCATGAGGCCCCGCCCATGCTCGCAGGCCACATTGGTCACAAACACACATTGTGACCCTCAGCATGAGCCCAGTCCTCAAGTAAGGCCTCTCAGTGGCTGGATGAAGAGACAGCATATTGGGCCTGCCATGCACCTAGGCCCCAATTTTTAACCATAGTTTGGGTTGTCCCTTCACTCTTCCCCAGGGCTCTGCTTTGGAATTCCTATTTTGTTCGGACACCTGAGGTAATAAACCTGAAAGGAGACCTCCCATCCGACAATTGAAGAAAAACTATTGGGACCGGGCCAAATCCACAGAGAGGAAGATTCGTCCATATCCCATGAGGCCTCCCCACATTCTACAGCCATTGTTGATACAAAATCCAGAGACAAAAGCCTGAGCAAGTGCCTCAGACTCGCTCTTTCTTCATATCCTGAGGGGTACTTCTCATGGTTTGTAGATTGGGCCTCCCATACCTAGGTCCCAAAACCTTAGCTGAGTTTGTGTTTTCAGACTTCTGTCCTCAAAGTCCTGGGCCGCACACCCTCCAGGCTGGGGCCCCAGGAGCCACACATTAGGACTGTGCCTACCCAATCCATGGGAATTCTGCCCATTCCATTGTCCAAAATCTCACCAATTAAGAAAACTCTCCAAAGTCCCCGAGGCCATCCCAATAGTGTAGGTCTCCAGGGACAAACAAGGGCGCTGTGACAGCAGGTGAGCATCTCCCTCCACTCATTCCATAGATGGATATCACCAGAGAAGAAGATTGAACCAGACAGGACCCTAGGCCATAATCGGATCCATTGTTTTGGTTTACAGGCATGTCTCCTCAAAAGCCTGGATTCCAATACCAGCATAGGGGGTTTCCTGAGGCACCCCTCAGAACAAATCTCATCTCCACAAGGAAACTTGTGCATGGGAGGTATGTCAAAAGCTTAGGAGAATACTTCAGGGTCCCGGTGCCAACGCCCCCTTCCAAGGCCCTCATGGACACAAACACACAATGGGCCCGACCCTAAAAGTCCATTTCAACTCAGCCACGCCGGTTGCTCCCGCAGAGCTATCCGATCTCAACTGTCTTGTTGCTAGGAGACATTTGGAATGCGAGGCCCGCTTCCCAGGCATCCACCCCGAACGGTGCTCTGGTATCCTTCCATATGGGATATCCTGGAGCTGCCCAACAGGTCTCAATTGTCCCGCAGAAGGAATCCTTGAAGGGGGCATCCCACAACTCCCAACGTGGGAAAACCACCATGGCCTTGAGATTCTGCTCCGTTCATGAAGGGGCAGTCATGCACAGAAACTCCAACCCGAGACAACGTCTGATCCTCGCCGTGACTTCAGAAGCATGAGATATTCGTTCAGATCTGCAGGGGGTACCAGCCGTGCCCTCGGCCTGAAGCCCAAGTCTAGCTTCTGTTCTCAGACTTGTCCTCACACTCCTGGTCCAGAATCTGTCATGTTTGGCAATACCGGACCCACAATGCAGCACTCTGCCTGCCTCTAGAAAAAATATATTGCCTAATGAGTAGCCCAGGCACCTCAAATGAGGATAAAACTACATGGCTCTCGACTGTACCTGAATTATATAGTCTAACCTGGGTACTAATTCACTGTCTGACACAACCTGAACCCGAACCTCCGGACCAACACCCAGGCAGCTGACCGCACACTGAGCACATCAGACCCGCCATGGCCTTAGGTCGTCATCTCTTCCCAACTGCGGTTTTCAGGCTTCAGAACGTAGACCTTATCTCCAAACACTGCCCAGGGTTGCAAATGATGCAGAAATCAGCGCTCCTTCCCCATGGCAAGAGACCTTGTGATTGGCATGTTATCCAAAGTTCAGTGTAGTTGAAACCAGTGTGGCCCATGAGGCCCCGCCCATGCTCGCGGGCCACATTGGTCACAAACACACATGCTGACCCTCAGCCTGTGCCCAGTCTTTAAGTAAGGCCACTCAGTGGCTGGATGAAGAGACAGCATATTGGGTCTGCCATGCCCCTAGGCCCCAATTTATAACCATCGTTTGGGTTGTCCCTTCACTCTTCCCCAGGGCTCTGCTTTGGAATTCCTCTTTGGTTGGGACACCTGAGGTAACAAACCTGAGAGGAGACCTCCCATCCCACAGATTGACGGAAAGAAATTGGGACCGGGCCAAATCCACAGAGAGGAAGATTCGTCCATGGCCCATGAGGCCTCCCCACGTTCCACGCCCATCTTTGATACAAAATCCAGAGACAAAAGCCTGAGCAAGCGCCTCAGACTCGCTCTTTCTTCATATCCTGAAGAGTGCTTCTCATGGTTTGTAGATTGGCCCTGCCATACCTACGTTCCCAACCTAAGCTGAGTTTGTGTTTTCAGACTTCTGTCCTCAGATTCCTGGGCCACACACCCTACAGGCTGGGGCCCCTGGAGCCACACATTAGGACTGTGCCTACCCAATCCATGGGCATTCTGCCCATTCCATTAGCCAAAATCGTACAAATTAGGAGAACTCTCCAAAGTCCCCGAGGCCATCCCAATAGTGTAGGTCTCCGGGGACAAACAAGGTCGGTCTGACACCAGCTGAGCATCTACCTCCACTCATATCATAAATGGATGTCCCCAGAGAAGAAGATGGAACCAGACAGGACCCTAGGCCATATTCAGATCCATTGCTTTGGTTTACAGACATGTCTCCTTAAAAGCCTGGATTCCAAGACCAGCATAGGGGGTTTCCTGAGGCACCCATCAGAACAAATCTCGTTTCCACAAGGATACTTGTGTATGGGACCTATGTCAAAAGCTTAGGAGAATACTTCAGGGTCCCGGTGTCACCGCCCCATTCCAAGGCCCTCATGGACAAATAAACACACATTAGGCCCCAACCTCGGGAAAGTCCATTTCAACACAGCCGCCCCGATTGCTCCCGCAGAGCCATCAAAACTCAACTGTCTTGTTGCTAGGAGAAAATTGGAATGCGAGGCGGGATTCTTTGGCATCGATCCTCGAACGGTGCTCTGGAGTCATTCCATATGGGATGTCCTGGAGCTGACCAACAGGTCTCAATTGTCCCGCAGAAGGAATCCTTGAAGGGGGCATTCCACAGCTCCCAACGTGGGAAAACCTCCATGGCCTTGAGATTCCGCTCCGTTCATGAAGGGGCAGTCATGCACAGAAACTCCAACCCGAGCCAACGTCTGATCCTCGCCGTGACTTCAGATGCATGAAATATTGGTTCAGATCTGCAGGAGGTACCTGCCGTGCCCTCGGCCTGAAGCCCAAGTCTAGCTTGTGTTCTCAGACTTCTGTCCTCACACTCCTGGCCCAGAAGCCCTCAAGTTTGGCAATTCTGGAACCAAAGTGCAGCACTCTGCCTGCCCTCTAGAAAAAATATCTTGCCTATTGAGCTCCCCAGGCACCTCAAATGAGGATAAACCTATACGGCACTCGACTGTACCCAAATCATATAGTCTAACCTGGGACTAATGCACTGACTGACACAACCTGAGCCCGAACCTCCTGACCAACACCCAGGCAGCTGACCGCACACTGAGCATATCAGACCCGCCATGGCCTTAGGTCGTCATCTCTTCCCAACTTCGGTTTTTCAGGCTTCAGAACCTAGACCTTATCTCCAACCACTGCCCAGGGTTGAAAATGATGCAGATATCAGAACACATTCCCCATGGCCAGAGACCTTGTGTTTGGCAGGTTGTCCAAAGTCCAGTGTAGTTGAAACCAGTGTGGCCCATGAGGCCCCGCCCATGCTCGCAGGCCACATTGGTCACAAACACACATTGTGACCCTCAGCATGAGCCCAGTCCTCAAGTAAGGCCTCTCAGTGGCTGGATGAAGAGACAGCATATTGGGCCTGCCATGCACCTAGGCCCCAATTTTTAACCATAGTTTGGGTTGTCCCTTCACTCTTCCCCAGGGCTCTGCTTTGGAATTCCTATTTTGTTCGGACACCTGAGGTAATAAACCTGAAAGGAGACCTCCCATCCGACAATTGAAGAAAAACTATTGGGACCAGGCCAAATCCACAGAGAGGAAGATTCGTCCATATCCCATGAGGCCTCCCCACATTCTACAGCCATTGTTGATACAAAATCCAGAGACAAAAGCCTGAGCAAGTGCCTCAGACTCGCTCTTTCTTCATATCCTGAGGGGTACTTCTCATGGTTTGTAGATTGGGCCTCCCATACCTACGTCCCAAAACCTTAGCTGAGTTTGTGTTTTCAGACTTCTGTCCTCAAAGTCCTGGGCCGCACACCCTCCAGGCTGGGGCCCCAGGAGCCACACATTAGGACTGTGCCTACCCAATCCATGGGAATTCTGCCCATTCCATTGTCCAAAATCTCACCAATTAAGAAAACTCTCCAAAGTCCCCGAGGCCATCCCAATAGTGTAGGTCTCCAGGGACAAACAAGGGCGCTGTGACAGCAGGTGAGCATCTCCCTCCACTCATTCCATAGATGGATATCACCAGAGAAGAAGATTGAACCAGACAGGACCCTAGGCCATAATCGGATCCATTGTTTTGGTTTACAGGCATGTCTCCTCAAAAGCCTGTATTCCAATACCAGCATAGGGGGTTTCCTGAGGCACCCCTCAGAACAAATCTCATCTCCACAAGGAAACTTGTGCATGGGAGGTATGTCAAAAGCTTAGGAGAATACTTCAGGTTCCCGGTGCCAACGCCCCATTCCAAGGCCCTCATGGACACAAACACACAATGGGCCCGACCCTAAAAGTCCATTTCAACTCAGCCACGCCGGTTGCTCCCGAAGAGCTATCCGATCTCAACTGTCTTGTTGCTAGGAGACATTTGGAATGCGAGGCCCGCTTCCCAGGCATCCACCCCGAACGGTGCTCTGGTATCCTTCCATATGGGATATCCTGGAGCTGCCCAACAGGTCACAATTGTCCCGCAGAAGGAATCCTTGAAGGGGGCATCCCACAACTCCCAACGTGGGAAAACCTCCATGGCCTTGAGATTCCGCTCCGTTCATGAAGGGGCAGTCATGCACAGAAACTCCAACCCGAGCCAACGTCTGATCCTCGCCGTGACTTCAGAAGCATGAGATATTCGTTCAGATCTGCAGGGGGTACCAGCCGTGCCCTCGGCCTGAAGCCCAAGTCTAGCTTCTGTTCTCAGACTTGTCCTCACACTCCTGGTCCGGAATCCTTCATGTTTGGCAATACCGGACCCACAATGCAGCACTCTGCCTGCCTCTAGAAAAAATATATTGCCTAATGAGTAGCCCAGGCACCTCAAATGAGGATAAACCTACACGGCTCTCGACTGTACCTGAATTATATAGTCTAACCTGGGTACTAATTCACTGTCTGACACAACCTGAACCCGAACCTCCGGACCAACACCCAGGCAGCTGACCGCACACTGAGCACATCAGACCCGCCATGGCCTTAGGTCGTCATCTCTTCCCAACTGCGGTTTTCAGGCTTCAGAACGTAGACCTTATCTCCAAACACTGCCCAGGGTTGCAAATGATGCAGAAATCAGCGCTCCTTCCCCATGGCAAGAGACCTTGTGATTGGCATGTTATCCAAAGTTCAGTGTAGTTGAAACCAGTGTGGCCCATGAGGCCCCGCCCATGCTCGCGGGCCACATTGGTCACAAACACACATGCTGACCCTCAGCCTGTGCCCAGTCTTTAAGTAAGGCCACTCAGTGGCTGGATGAAGAGACAGCATATTGGGTCTGCCATGCCCCTAGGCCCCAATTTATAACCATCGTTTGGGTTGTCCCTTCACTCTTCCCCAGGGCTCTGCTTTGGAATTCCTCTTTGGTTGGGACACCTGAGGTAACAAACCTGAGAGGAGACCTCCCATCCCACAGATTGACGGAAAGAAATTGGGACCGGGCCAAATCCACAGAGAGGAAGATTCGTCCATGGCCCATGAGGCCTCCCCACGTTCCACGCCCATCTTTGATACAAAATCCAGAGACAAAAGCCTGAGCAAGCGCCTCAGACTCGGTCTTTCTTCATATCCTGAAGAGTGCTTCATGGTTTGTAGATTGGCCCTGCCATACCTACGTTCCCAACCTAAGCTGAGTTTGTGTTTTCAGACTTCTGTCCTCAGATTCCTGGGCCACACACCCTACAGGCTGGGGCCCCTGGAGCCACACATTAGGACTGTGCCTACCCAATCCATGGGCATTCTGCCCATTCCATTAGCCAAAATCGTACAAATTAGGAGAACTCTCCAAAGTCCCCGAGGCCATCCCAATAGTGTAGGTCTCCGGGGACAAACAAGGTCGGTCTGACACCAGCTGAGCATCTACCTCCACTCATATCATAAATGGATGTCCCCAGAGAAGAAGATGGAACCAGACAGGACCCTAGGCCATATTCGGATCCATTGCTTTGGTTTACAGACATGTCTCCTTAAAAGCCTGGATTCCAAGACCAGCATAGGGGGTTTCCTGAGGCACCCATCAGAACAAATCTCGTTTCCACAAGGATACTTGTGTATGGGACCTATGTCAAAAGCTTAGGAGAATACTTCAGGGTCCCGGTGTCACCGCCCCATTCCAAGGCCCTCATGGACAAATAAACACACATTAGGCCCCAACCTCGGGAAAGTCCATTTCAACACAGCCGCCCCGATTGCTCCCGCAGAGCCATCAAAACTCAACTGTCTTGTTGCTAGGAGAAAATTGGAATGCGAGGCGGGATTCCCTGGCATCGATCCTCGAACGGTGCTCTGGAGTCATTCCATATGGGATGTCCTGGAGCTGACCAACAGGTCTCAATTGTCCCGCAGAAGGAATCCTTGAAGGGGGCATCCCACAACTCCCAACGTGGGAAAACCTCCATGGCCTTGAGATTCCGCTCCGTTCATGAAGGGGCAGTCATGCACAGAAACTCCAACCCGAGCCAACGTCTGATCCTCGCCGCGACTTCAGATGCATGAAATATTGGTTCAGATCTGCAGGAGGTACCTGCCGTGCCCTCGGCCTGAAGCCCAAGTCTAGCTTGTGTTCTCAGACTTCTGTCCTCACACTCCTGGCCCAGAAGCCCTCAAGTTTGGCAATTCTGGAACCAAAGTGCAGCACTCTGCCTGCCCTCTAGAAAAAATATCTTGCCTATTGAGCTCCCCAGGCACCTCAAATGAGGATAAACCTATACGGCACTCGACTGTACCCAAATCATATAGTCTAACCTGGGACTAATGCACTGACTGACACAACCTGAGCCCGAACCTCCTGACCAACACCCAGGCAGCTGACCGCACACTGAGCATATCAGACCCGCCATGGCCTTAGGTCGTCATCTCTTCCCAACTTCGGTTTTTCAGGCTTCAGAACCTAGACCTTATCTCCAACCACTGCCCAGGGTTGAAAATGATGCAGATATCAGAACACATTCCCCATGGCCAGAGACCTTGTGTTTGGCAGGTTGTCCAAAGTCCAGTGTAGTTGAAACCAGTGTGGCCCATGAGGCCCCGCCCATGCTCGCAGGCCACATTGGTCACAAACACATATTGTGACCCTCAGCATGAGCCCAGTCCTCAAGTAAGGCCTCTCAGTGGCTGGATGAAGAGACAGCATATTGGGCCTGCCATGCACCTAGGCCCCAATTTTTAACCATAGTTTGGGTTGTCCCTTCACTCTTCCCCAGGGCTCTGCTTTGGAATTCCTATTTTGTTCGGACACCTGAGGTAATAAACCTGAAAGGAGACCTCCCATCCGACAATTGAAGAAAAACTATTGGGACCAGGCCAAATCCACAGAGAGGAAGATTCGTCCATATCCCATGAGGCCTCCCCACATTCTACAGCCATTGTTGATACATAATCCAGAGACAAAAGCCTGAGCAAGTGCCTCAGACTCGCTCTTTCTTCATATCCTGAGGGGTACTTCTCATGGTTTGTAGATTGGGCCTCCCATACCTACGTCCCAAAACCTTAGCTGAGTTTGTGTTTTCAGACTTCTGTCCTCAAAGTCCTGGGCCGCACACCCTCCAGGCTGGGGCCCCAGGAGCCACACATTAGGACTGTGCCTACCCAATCCATGGGAATTCTGCCCATTCCATTGTCCAAAATCTCACCAATTAAGAAAACTCTCCAAAGTCCCCGAGGCCATCCCAATAGTGTAGGTCTCCAGGGACAAACAAGGGCGCTGTGACAGCAGGTGAGCATCTCCCTCCACTCATTCCATAGATGGATATCACCAGAGAAGAAGATTGAACCAGACAGGACCCTAGGCCATAATCGGATCCATTGTTTTGGTTTACAGGCATGTCTCCTCAAAAGCCTGTATTCCAATACCAGCATAGGGGGTTTCCTGAGGCACCCCTCAGAACAAATCTCATCTCCACAAGGAAACTTGTGCATGGGAGGTATGTCAAAAGCTTAGGAGAATACTTCAGGTTCCCGGTGCCAACGCCCCATTCCAAGGCCCTCATGGACACAAACACACAATGGGCCCGACCCTAAAATTCCATTTCAACTCAGCAACGCCGGTTGCTCCCGAAGAGCTATCCGATCTCAACTGTCTTGTTGCTAGGAGACATTTGGAATGCGAGGCCCGCTTCCCAGGCATCCACCCCGAACGGTGCTCTGGTATCCTTCCATATGGGATATCCTGGAGCTGCCCAACAGGTCTCAATTGTCCCGCAGAAGGAATCCTTGAAGGGGGCATCCCACAACTCCCAACGTGGGAAAACCTCCATGGCCTTGAGATTCCGCTCCGTTCATGAAGGGGCAGTCATGCACAGAAACTCCAACCCGAGCCAACGTCTGATCCTCGCCGTGACTTCAGAAGCATGAGATATTCGTTCAGATCTGCAGGGGGTACCAGCCGTGCCCTCGGCCTGAAGCCCAAGTCTAGCTTCTGTTCTCAGACTTGTCCTCACACTCCTGGTCCGGAATCCTTCATGTTTGGCAATACCGGACCCACAATGCAGCACTCTGCCTGCCTCTAGAAAAAATATATTGCCTAATGAGTAGCCCAGGCACCTCAAATGAGGATAAACCTACACGGCTCTCGACTGTACCTGAATTATATAGTCTAACCTGGGTACTAATTCACTGTCTGACACAACCTGAACCCGAACCTCCGGACCAACACCCAGGCAGCTGACCGCACACTGAGCACATCAGACCCGCCATGGCCTTAGGTCGTCATCTCTTCCCAACTGCGGTTTTCAGGCTTCAGAACGTAGACCTTATCTCCAAACACTGCCCAGGGTTGCAAATGATGCAGAAATCAGCGCTCCTTCCCCATGGCAAGAGACCTTGTGATTGGCATGTTATCCAAAGTTCAGTGTAGTTGAAACCAGTGTGGCCCATGAGGCCCCGCCCATGCTCGCGGGCCACATTGGTCACAAACACACATGCTGACCCTCAGCCTGTGCCCAGTCTTTAAGTAAGGCCACTCAGTGGCTGAATGAAGAGACAGCATATTGGGTCTGCCATGCCCCTAGGCCCCAATTTATAACCATCGTTTGGGTTGTCCCTTCACTCTTCCCCAGGGCTCTGCTTTGGAATTCCTCTTTGGTTGGGACACCTGAGGTAACAAACCTGAGAGGAGACCTCCCATCCCACAGATTGACGGAAAGAAATTGGGACCGGGCCAAATCCACAGAGAGGAAGATTCGTCCATGGCCCATGAGGCCTCCCCACGTTCCACGCCCATCTTTGATACAAAATCCAGAGACAAAAGCCTGAGCAAGCGCCTCAGACTCGCTCTTTCTTCATATCCTGAAGAGTCCTTCTCATGGTTTGTAGATTGGCCCTGCCATACCTACGTTCCCAACCTAAGCTGAGTTTGTGTTTTCAGACTTCTGTCCTCAGATTCCTGGGCCACACACCCTACAGGCTGGGGCCCCTGGAGCCACACATTAGGACTGTGCCTACCCAATCCATGGGCATTCTGCCCATTCCATTATCCAAAATCGTACAAATTAGGAGAACTCTCCAAAGTCCCCGAGGCCATCCCAATAGTGTAGGTCTCCGGGGACAAACAAGGTCGGTCTGACACCAGCTGAGCATCTACCTCCACTCATATCATAAATGGATGTCCCCAGAGAAGAAGATGGAACCAGACAGGACCCTAGGCCATATTCGGATCCATTGCTTTGGTTTACAGACATGTCTCCTTAAAAGCCTGGATTCCAAGACCAGCATAGGGGGTTTCCTGAGGCACCCATCAGAACAAATCTCGTTTCCACAAGGATACTTGTGTATGGGACCTATGTCAAAAGCTTAGGAGAATACTTCAGGGTCCCGGTGTCACCGCCCCATTCCAAGGCCCTCATGGACAAATAAACACACATTAGGCCCCAACCTCGGGAAAGTCCATTTCAACACAGCCGCCCCGATTGCTCCCGCAGAGCCATCAAAACTCAACTGTCTTGTTGCTAGGAGAAAATTGGAATGCGAGGCGGGATTCTTTGGCATCGATCCTCGAACGGTGCTCTGGAGTCATTCCATATGGGATGTCCTGGAGCTGACCAACAGGTCTCAATTGTCCCGCAGAAGGAATCCTTGAAGGGGGCATTCCACAACTCCCAACGTGGGAAAACCTCCATGGCCTTGAGATTCCGCTCCGTTCATGAAGGGGCAGTCATGCACAGAAACTCCAACCCGAGCCAACGTCTGATCCTCGCCGTGACTTCAGATGCATGAAATATTGGTTCAGATCTGCAGGAGGTACCTGCCGTGCCCTCGGCCTGAAGCCCAAGTCTAGCTTGTGTTCTCAGACTTCTGTCCTCACACTCCTGGCCCAGAAGCCCTCAAGTTTGGCAATTCTGGAACCAAAGTGCAGCACTCTGCCTGCCCTCTAGAAAAAATATCTTGCCTATTGAGCTCCCCAGGCACCTCAAATGAGGATAAACCTATACGGCACTCGACTGTACCCAAATCATATAGTCTAACCTGGGACTAATGCACTGACTGACACAACCTGAGCCCGAACCTCCTGACCAACACCCAGGCAGCTGACCGCACACTGAGCATATCAGACCCGCCATGGCCTTAGGTCGTCATCTCTTCCCAACTTCGGTTTTTCAGGCTTCAGAACCTAGACCTTATCTCCAACCACTGCCCAGGGTTGAAAATGATGCAGATATCAGAACACATTCCCCATGGCCAGAGACCTTGTGTTTGGCAGGTTGTCCAAAGTCCAGTGTAGTTGAAACCAGTGTGGCCCATGAGGCCCCGCCCATGCTCGCGGGCCACATTGGTCACAAACACACATTGTGACCCTCAGCATGAGCCCAGTCCTCAAGTAAGGCCTCTCAGTGGCTGGATGAAGAGACAGCATATTGGGCCTGCCATGCACCTAGGCCCCAATTTTTAACCATAGTTTGGGTTGTCCCTTCACTCTTCCCCAGGGCTCTGCTTTGGAATTCCTATTTTGTTCGGACACCTGCGGTAATAAACCTGAAAGGAGACCTCCCATCCGACAATTGAAGAAAAACTATTGGGACCGGGCCAAATCCACAGAGAGGAAGATTCGTCCATATCCCATGAGGCCTCCCCACATTCTACAGCCATTGTTGATACAAAATCCAGAGACAAAAGCCTGAGCAAGTGCCTCAGACTCGCTCTTTCTTCATATCCTGAGGGGTACTTCTCATGGTTTGTAGATTGGGCCTCCCATACCTACGTCCCAAAACCTTAGCTGAGTTTGTGTTTTCAGACTTCTGTCCTCAAAGTCCTGGGCCGCACACCCTCCAGGCTGGGGCCCCTGGAGCCACACATTAGGACTGTGCCTACCCAATCCATGGGATTTCTGCCCATTCCATTGTCCAAATTCTCACCAATTAAGAAAACTCTCCAAAGTCCCCGAGGCCATCCCAATAGTGTAGGTCTCCAGGGACAGCAAGGGCGGTGTGACACCAGGTGAGCATCTCCCTCCACTCATTCCATAGATGGATATCACCAGAGAAGAAGATTGAACCAGACAGGACCCTAGGCCATAATCGGATCCATTGTTTTGGTTTACAGGCATGTCTCCTCAAAAGCCTGAATTCCAATACCAGCATAGGGGGTTTCCTGAGGCACCCCTCAGAACAAATCTCATCTCCACAAGGAAACTTGTGCTTGGGAGGTATGTCAAAAGCTTAGGAGAATACTTCAGGGTCCCGGTGCCAACGCCCCATTCCAAGGCCCTCATGGACACAAACACACAATGGGCCCGACCCTAAAAGTCCATTTAAACTCAGCCACGCCGGTTGCACCCGCAGAGCTATCCGATCTCAACTGTCTTGTTGCTAGGAGACATTTGGAATGCGAGGCCCGCTTCCCAGGCATCCACCCCTAATGGTGCTCTGGAGTCCTTCCATATGGGATATCCTGGAGCTGCCCAACAGGTCTCAATTGTCCCTCAGAAGGAATCCTTGAAGGGGGCATCCCACAACTCCCAACGTGGGAAAACCTCCATGGCCTTGAGATTCCGCTCCGTTCATGAAGGGGCAGTCATGCACAGAAACTCCAACCCGAGCCAACGTCTGATCCTCGCCGTGACTTCAGAAGCATGAGATATTCGTTCAGATCTGCAGGGGGTACCAGCCGTGCCCTCGGCCTGAAGCCCAAGTCTAGCTTCTGTTCTCAGACTTGTCCTCACACTCCTGGTCCAGAATCCCTCATGTTTGGCAATACCGGACCCACAATGCAGCACTCTGCCTGCCTCTAGAAAAAATATATTGCCTAATGAGTAGCCCAGGCACCTCAAATGAGGATAAACCTACACGGCTCTCGACTGTGCCTGAATTATATAGTCTAACCTGGGTACTAATTCACTGTCTGACACAACCTGAACCCGAACCTCCGGACCAACACCCAGGCAGCTGACCGCACACTGAGCACATCAGACCCGCCATGGCCTTAGGTCGTCATCTCTTCCCAACTGCGGTTTTCAGGCTTCAGAACGTAGACCTTATCTCCAAACACTGCCCAGGGTTGCAAATGATGCAGAAATCAGCGCTCCTTCCCCATGGCAAGAGACCTTGTGATTGGCATGTTATCCAAAGTTCAGTGTAGTTGAAACCAGTGTGGCCCATGAGGCCCCGCCCATGCTCGCGGGCCACATTGGTCACAAACACACATGCTGACCCTCAGCCTGTGCCCAGTCTTTAAGTAAGGCCACTCAGTGGCTGGATGAAGAGACAGCATATTGGGTCTGCCATGCCCCTAGGCCCCAATTTATAACCATCGTTTGGGTTGTCCCTTCACTCTTCCCCAGGGCTCTGCTTTGGAATTCCTCTTTGGTTGGGACACCTGAGGTAACAAACCTGAGAGGAGACCTCCCATCCCACAGATTGACGGAAAGAAATTGGGACCGGGCCAAATCCACAGAGAGGAAGATTCGTCCATGGCCCATGAGGCCTCCCCACGTTCCACGCCCATCTTTGATACAAAATCCAGAGACAAAAGCCTGAGCAAGCGCCTCAGACTCGCTCTTTCTTCATATCCTGAAGAGTCCTTCTCATGGTTTGTAGATTGGCCCTGCCATACCTACGTTCCCAACCTAAGCTGAGTTTGTGTTTTCAGACTTCTGTCCTCAGATTCCTGGGCCACACACCCTACAGGCTGGGGCCCCTGGAGCCACACATTAGGACTGTGCCTACCCAATCCATGGGCATTCTGCCCATTCCATTATCCAAAATCGTACAAATTAGGAGAACTCTCCAAAGTCCCCGAGGCCATCCCAATAGTGTAGGTCTCCGGGGACAAACAAGGTCGGTCTGACACCAGCTGAGCATCTACCTCCACACATATCATAAATGGATGTCCCCAGAGAAGAAGATGGAACCAGACAGGACCCTAGGCCATATTCGGATCCATTGCTTTGGTTTACAGACATGTCTCCTTAAAAGCCTGGATTCCAAGACCAGCATAGGGGGTTTCCTGAGGCACCCATCAGAACAAATCTCGTTTCCACAAGGATACTTGTGTATGGGACCTATGTCAAAAGCTTAGGAGAATACTTCAGGGTCCCGGTGTCACCGCCCCATTCCAAGGCCCTCATGGACAAATAAACACACATTAGGCCCCAACCTCGGGAAAGTCCATTTCAACACAGCCGCCCCGATTGCTCCCGCAGAGCCATCAAAACTCAACTGTCTTGTTGCTAGGAGAAAATTGGAATGCGAGGCGGGATTCTTTGGCATCGATCCTCGAACGGTGCTCTGGAGTCATTCCATATGGGATGTCCTGGAGCTGACCAACAGGTCTCAATTGTCCCGCAGAAGGAATCCTTGAAGGGGGCATTCCACAACTCCCAACGTGGGAAAACCTCCATGGCCTTGAGATTCCGCTCCGTTCATGAAGGGGCAGTCATGCACAGAAACTCCAACCCGAGCCAACGTCTGATCCTCGCCGTGACTTCAGATGCATGAAATATAGGTTCAGATCTGCAGGAGGTACCTGCCGTGCCCTCGGCCTGAAGCCCAAGTCTAGCTTGTGTTCTCAGACTTCTGTCCTCACACTCCTGGCCCAGAAGCCCTCAAGTTTGGCAATTCTGGAACCAAAGTGCAGCACTCTGCCTGCCCTCTAGAAAAAATATCTTGCCTATTGAGCTCCCCAGGCACCTCAAATGAGGATAAACCTATACGGCACTCGACTGTACCCAAATCATATAGTCTAACCTGGGACTAATGCACTGACTGACACAACCTGAGCCCGAACCTCCTGACCAACACCCAGGCAGCTGACCGCACACTGAGCATATCAGACCCGCCATGGCCTTAGGTCGTCATCTCTTCCCAACTTCGGTTTTTCAGGCTTCAGAACCTAGACCTTATCTCCAACCACTGCCCAGGGTTGAAAATGATGCAGATATCAGAACACATTCCCCATGGCCAGAGACCTTGTGTTTGGCAGGTTGTCCAAAGTCCAGTGTAGTTGAAACCAGTGTGGCCCATGAGGCCCCGCCCATGCTCGTGGGCCACATTGGTCACAAACACACATTGTGACCCTCAGCATGAGCCCAGTCCTCAAGTAAGGCCTCTCAGTGGCTGGATGAAGAGACAGCATATTGGGCCTGCCATGCACCTAGGCCCCAATTTTTAACCATAGTTTGGGTTGTCCCTTCACTCTTCCCCAGGGCTCTGCTTTGGAATTCCTATTTTGTTCGGACACCTGAGGTAATAAACCTGAAAGGAGACCTCCCATCCGACAATTGAAGAAAAACTATTGGGACCGGGCCAAATCCACAGAGAGGAAGATTCGTCCATATCCCATGAGGCCTCCCCACATTCTACAGCCATTGTTGATACAAAATCCAGAGACAAAAGCCTGAGCAAGTGCCTCAGACTCGCTCTTTCTTCATATCCTGAGGGGTACTTCTCATGGTTTGTAGATTGGGCCTCCCATACCTACGTCCCAAAACCTTAGCTGAGTTTGTGTTTTCAGACTTCTGTCCTCAAAGTCCTGGGCCGCACACCCTCCAGGCTGGGGCCCCTGGAGCCACACATTAGGACTGTGCCTACCCAATCCATGGGATTTCTGCCCATTCCATTGTCCAAATTCTCACCAATTAAGAAAACTCTCCAAAGTCCCCGAGGCCATCCCAATAGTGTAGGTCTCCAGGGACAGCAAGGGCGGTGTGACACCAGGTGAGCATCTCCCTCCACTCATTCCATAGATGGATATCACCAGAGAAGAAGATTGAACGAGACAGGACCCTAGGCCATAATCGGATCCATTGTTTTGGTTTACAGGCATGTCTCCTCAAAAGCCTGGATTCCAATACCAGCATAGGGGGTTTCCTGAGGCACCCCTCAGAACAAATCTCATCTCCACAAGGAAACTTGTGCTTGGGAGGTATGTCAAAAGCTTAGGAGAATACTTCAGGGTCCCGGTGCCAACGCCCCATTCCAAGGCCCTCATGGACACAAACACACAATGGGCCCGACCCTAAAAGTCCATTTCAACTCAGCCACGCCGGTTGCACCCGCAGAGCTATCCGATCTCAACTGTCTTGTTGCTAGGAGACATTTGGAATGCGAGGCCCGCTTCCCAGGCATCCACCCCTAATGGTGCTCTGGAGTCCTTCCATATGGGATATCCTGGAGCTGCCCAACAGGTCTCAATTGTCCCTCAGAAGGAATCCTTGAAGGGGGCATCCCACAACTCCCAACGTGGGAAAACCTCCATGGCCTTGAGATTCCGCTCCGTTCATGAAGGGGCAGTCATGCACAGAAACTCCAACCCGAGCCAACGTCTGATCCTCGCCGTGACTTCAGAAGCATGAGATATTCGTTCAGATCTGCAGGGGGTACCAGCCGTGCCCTCGGCCTGAAGCCCAAGTCTAGCTTCTGTTCTCAGACTTGTCCTCACACTCCTGGTCCAGAATCTGTCATGTTTGGCAATACCGGACCCACAATGCAGCACTCTGCCTGCCTCTAGAAAAAATATATTGCCTAATGAGTAGCCCAGGCACCTCAAATGAGGATAAACCTACACGGCTCTCGACTGTGCCTGAATTATATAGTCTAACCTGGGTACTAATTCACTGTCTGACACAACCTGAACCCGAACCTCCGGACCAACACCCAGGCAGCTGACCGCACACTGAGCACATCAGACCCGCCATGGCCTTAGGTCGTCATCTCTTCCCAACTGCGGTTTTCAGGCTTCAGAACGTAGACCTTATCTCCAAACACTGCCCAGGGTTGCAAATGATGCAGAAATCAGCGCTCCTTCCCCATGGCAAGAGACCTTGTGATTGGCATGTTATCCAAAGTTCAGTGTAGTTGAAACCAGTGTGGCCCATGAGGCCCCGCCCATGCTCGCGGGCCACATTGGTCACAAACACACATGCTGACCCTCAGCCTGTGCCCAGTCTTTAAGTAAGGCCACTCAGTGGCTGGATGAAGAGACAGCATATTGGGTCTGCCATGCCCCTAGGCCCCAATTTATAACCATCGTTTGGGTTGTCCCTTCACTCTTCCCCAGGGCTCTGCTTTGGAATTCCTCTTTGGTTGGGACACCTGAGGTAACAAACCTGAGAGGAGACCTCCCATCCCACAGATTGACGGAAAGAAATTGGGACCGGGCCAAATCCACAGAGAGGAAGATTCGTCCATGGCCCATGAGGCCTCCCCACGTTCCACGCCCATCTTTGATACAAAATCCAGAGACAAAAGCCTGAGCAAGCGCCTCAGACTCGCTCTTTCTTCATATCCTGAAGAGTCCTTCTCATGGTTTGTAGATTGGCCCTGCCATACCTACGTTCCCAACCTAAGCTGAGTTTGTGTTTTCAGACTTCTGTCCTCAGATTCCTGGGCCACACACCCTACAGGCTGGGGCCCCTGGAGCCACACATTAGGACTGTGCCTACCCAATCCATGGGCATTCTGCCCATTCCATTATCCAAAATCGTACGAATTAGGAGAACTCTCCAAAGTCCCCGAGGCCATCCCAATAGTGTAGGTCTCCGGGGACAAACAAGGTCGGTCTGACACCAGCTGAGCATCTACCTCCACTCATATCATAAATGGATGTCCCCAGAGAAGAAGATGGAACCAGACAGGACCCTAGGCCATATTCGGATCCATTGCTTTGGTTTACAGACATGTCTCCTTAAAAGCCTGGATTCCAAGACCAGCATAGGGGGTTTCCTGAGGCACCCATCAGAACAAATCTCGTTTCCACAAGGATACTTGTGTATGGGACCTATGTCAAAAGCTTAGGAGAATACTTCAGGGTCCCGGTGTCACCGCCCCATTCCAAGGCCCTCATGGACAAATAAACACACATTAGGCCCCAACCTCGGGAAAGTCCATTTCAACACAGCCGCCCCGATTGCTCCCGCAGAGCCATCAAAACTCAACTGTCTTGTTGCTAGGAGAAAATTGGAATGCGAGGCGGGATTCTTTGGCATCGATCCTCGAACGGTGCTCTGGAGTCATTCCATATGGGATGTCCTGGAGCTGACCAACAGGTCTCAATTGTCCCGCAGAAGGAATCCTTGAAGGGGGCATTCCACAACTCCCAACGTGGGAAAACCTCCATGGCCTTGAGATTCCGCTCCGTTCATGAAGGGGCAGTCATGCACAGAAACTCCAACCCGAGCCAACGTCTGATCCTCGCCGTGACTTCAGATGCATGAAATATTGGTTCAGATCTGCAGGAGGTACCTGCCGTGCCCTCGGCCTGAAGCCCAAGTCTAGCTTGTGTTCTCAGACTTCTGTCCTCACACTCCTGGCCCAGAAGCCCTCAAGTTTGGCAATTCTGGAACCAAAGTGCAGCACTCTGCCTGCCCTCTAGAAAAAATATCTTGCCTATTGAGCTCCCCAGGCACCTCAAATGAGGATAAACCTATACGGCACTCGACTGTACCCAAATCATATAGTCTAACCTGGGACTAATGCACTGACTGACACAACCTGAGCCCGAACCTCCTGACCAACACCCAGGCAGCTGACCGCACACTGAGCATATCAGACCCGCCATGGCCTTAGGTCGTCATCTCTTCCCAACTTCGGTTTTTCAGGCTTCAGAACCTAGACCTTATCTCCAACCACTGCCCAGGGTTGAAAATGATGCAGATATCAGAACACATTCCCCATGGCCAGAGACCTTGTGTTTGGCAGGTTGTCCAAAGTCCAGTGTAGTTGAAACCAGTGTGGCCCATGAGGCCCCGCCCATGCTCGCGGGCCACATTGGTCACAAACACACATTGTGACCCTCAGCATGAGCCCAGTCCTCAAGTAAGGCCTCTCAGTGGCTGGATGAAGAGACAGCATATTGGGCCTGCCATGCACCTAGGCCCCAATTTTTAACCATAGTTTGGGTTGTCCCTTCACTCTTCCCCAGGGCTCTGCTTTGGAATTCCTATTTTGTTCGGACACCTGCGGTAATAAACCTGAAAGGAGACCTCCCATCCGACAATTGAAGAAAAACTATTGGGACCGGGCCAAATCCACAGAGAGGAAGATTCGTCCATATCCCATGAGGCCTCCCCACATTCTACAGCCATTGTTGATACAAAATCCAGAGACAAAAGCCTGAGCAAGTGCCTCAGACTCGCTCTTTCTTCATATCCTGAGGGGTACTTCTCATGGTTTGTAGATTGGGCCTCCCATACCTACGTCCCAAAACCTTAGCTGAGTTTGTGTTTTCAGACTTCTGTCCTCAAAGTCCTGGGCCGCACACCCTCCAGGCTGGGGCCCCTGGAGCCACACATTAGGACTGTGCCTACCCAATCCATGGGATTTCTGCCCATTCCATTGTCCAAATTCTCACCAATTAAGAAAACTCTCCAAAGTCCCCGAGGCCATCCCAATAGTGTAGGTCTCCAGGGACAGCAAGGGCGGTGTGACACCAGGTGAGCATCTCCCTCCACTCATTCCATAGATGGATATCACCAGAGAAGAAGATTGAACCAGACAGGACCCTAGGCCATAATCGGATCCATTGTTTTGGTTTACAGGCATGTCTCCTCAAAAGCCTGGATTCCAATACCAGCATAGGGGGTTTCCTGAGGCACCCCTCAGAACAAATCTCATCTCCACAAGGAAACTTGTGCTTGGGAGGTATGTCAAAAGCTTAGGAGAATACTTCAGGGTCCCGGTGCCAACGCCCCATTCCAAGGCCCTCATGGACACAAACACACAATGGGCCCGACCCTAAAAGTCCATTTCAACTCAGCCACGCCGGTTGCACCCGCAGAGCTATCCGATCTCAACTGTCTTGTTGCTAGGAGACATTTGGAATGCGAGGCCCGCTTCCCAGGCATCCACCCCTAATGGTGCTCTGGAGTCCTTCCATATGGGATATCCTGGAGCTGCCCAACAGGTCTCAATTGTCCCTCAGAAGGAATCCTTGAAGGGGGCATCCCACAACTCCCAACGTGGGAAAACCTCCATGGCCTTGAGATTCCGCTCCGTTCATGAAGGGGCAGTCATGCACAGAAACTCCAACCCGAGCCAACGTCTGATCCTCGCCGTGACTTCAGAAGCATGAGATATTCGTTCAGATCTGCAGGGGGTACCAGCCGTGCCCTCGGCCTGAAGCCCAAGTCTAGCTTCTGTTCTCAGACTTGTCCTCACACTCCTGGTCCAGAATCCCTCATGTTTGGCAATACCGGACCCACAATGCAGCACTCTGCCTGCCTCTAGAAAAAATATATTGCCTAATGAGTAGCCCAGGCACCTCAAATGAGGATAAACCTACACGGCTCTCGACTGTGCCTGAATTATATAGTCTAACCTGGGTACTAATTCACTGTCTGACACAACCTGAACCCGAACCTCCGGACCAACACCCAGGCAGCTGACCGCACACTGAGCACATCAGACCCGCCATGGCCTTAGGTCGTCATCTCTTCCCAACTGCGGTTTTCAGGCTTCAGAACGTAGACCTTATCTCCAAACACTGCCCAGGGTTGCAAATGATGCAGAAATCAGCGCTCCTTCCCCATGGCAAGAGACCTTGTGATTGGCATGTTATCCAAAGTTCAGTGTAGTTGAAACCAGTGTGGCCCATGAGGCCCCGCCCATGCTCGCGGGCCACATTGGTCACAAACACACATGCTGACCCTCAGCCTGTGCCCAGTCTTTAAGTAAGGCCACTCAGTGGCTGGATGAAGAGACAGCATATTGGGTCTGCCATGCCCCTAGGCCCCAATTTATAACCATCGTTTGGGTTGTCCCTTCACTCTTCCCCAGGGCTCTGCTTTGGAATTCCTCTTTGGTTGGGACACCTGAGGTAACAAACCTGAGAGGAGACCTCCCATCCCACAGATTGACGGAAAGAAATTGGGACCGGGCCAAATCCACAGAGAGGAAGATTCGTCCATGGCCCATGAGGCCTCCCCACGTTCCACGCCCATCTTTGATACAAAATCCAGAGACAAAAGCCTGAGCAAGCGCCTCAGACTCGCTCTTTCTTCATATCCTGAAGAGTCCTTCTCATGGTTTGTAGATTGGCCCTGCCATACCTACGTTCCCAACCTAAGCTGAGTTTGTGTTTTCAGACTTCTGTCCTCAGATTCCTGGGCCACACACCCTACAGGCTGGGGCCCCTGGAGCCACACATTAGGACTGTGCCTACCCAATCCATGGGCATTCTGCCCATTCCATTATCCAAAATCGTACAAATTAGGAGAACTCTCCAAAGTCCCCGAGGCCATCCCAATAGTGTAGGTCTCCGGGGACAAACAAGGTCGGTCTGACACCAGCTGAGCATCTACCTCCACACATATCATAAATGGATGTCCCCAGAGAAGAAGATGGAACCAGACAGGACCCTAGGCCATATTCGGATCCATTGCTTTGGTTTACAGACATGTCTCCTTAAAAGCCTGGATTCCAAGACCAGCATAGGGGGTTTCCTGAGGCACCCATCAGAACAAATCTCGTTTCCACAAGGATACTTGTGTATGGGACCTATGTCAAAAGCTTAGGAGAATACTTCAGGGTCCCGGTGTCACCGCCCCATTCCAAGGCCCTCATGGACAAATAAACACACATTAGGCCCCAACCTCGGGAAAGTCCATTTCAACACAGCCGCCCCGATTGCTCCCGCAGAGCCATCAAAACTCAACTGTCTTGTTGCTAGGAGAAAATTGGAATGCGAGGCGGGATTCTTTGGCATCGATCCTCGAACGGTGCTCTGGAGTCATTCCATATGGGATGTCCTGGAGCTGACCAACAGGTCTCAATTGTCCCGCAGAAGGAATCCTTGAAGGGGGCATTCCACAGCTCCCAACGTGGGAAAACCTCCATGGCCTTGAGATTCCGCTCCGTTCATGAAGGGGCAGTCATGCACAGAAACTCCAACCCGAGCCAACGTCTGATCCTCGCCGTGACTTCAGATGCATGAAATATAGGTTCAGATCTGCAGGAGGTACCTGCCGTGCCCTCGGCCTGAAGCCCAAGTCTAGCTTGTGTTCTCAGACTTCTGTCCTCACACTCCTGGCCCAGAAGCCCTCAAGTTTGGCAATTCTGGAACCAAAGTGCAGCACTCTGCCTGCCCTCTAGAAAAAATATCTTGCCTATTGAGCTCCCCAGGCACCTCAAATGAGGATAAACCTATACGGCACTCGACTGTACCCAAATCATATAGTCTAACCTGGGACTAATGCACTGACTGACACAACCTGAGCCCGAACCTCCTGACCAACACCCAGGCAGCTGACCGCACACTGAGCATATCAGACCCGCCATGGCCTTAGGTCGTCATCTCTTCCCAACTTCGGTTTTTCAGGCTTCAGAACCTAGACCTTATCTCCAACCACTGCCCAGGGTTGAAAATGATGCAGATATCAGAACACATTCCCCATGGCCAGAGACCTTGTGTTTGGCAGGTTGTCCAAAGTCCAGTGTAGTTGAAACCAGTGTGGCCCATGAGGCCCCGCCCATGCTCGTGGGCCACATTGGTCACAAACACACATTGTGACCCTCAGCATGAGCCCAGTCCTCAAGTAAGGCCTCTCAGTGGCTGGATGAAGAGACAGCATATTGGGCCTGCCATGCACCTAGGCCCCAATTTTTAACCATAGTTTGGGTTGTCCCTTCACTCTTCCCCAGGGCTCTGCTTTGGAATTCCTATTTTGTTCGGACACCTGAGGTAATAAACCTGAAAGGAGACCTCCCATCCGACAATTGAAGAAAAACTATTGGGACCGGGCCAAATCCACAGAGAGGAAGATTCGTCCATATCCCATGAGGCCTCCCCACATTCTACAGCCATTGTTGATACAAAATCCAGAGACAAAAGCCTGAGCAAGTGCCTCAGACTCGCTCTTTCTTCATATCCTGAGGGGTACTTCTCATGGTTTGTAGATTGGGCCTCCCATACCTACGTCCCAAAACCTTAGCTGAGTTTGTGTTTTCAGACTTCTGTCCTCAAAGTCCTGGGCCGCACACCCTCCAGGCTGGGGCCCCTGGAGCCACACATTAGGACTGTGCCTACCCAATCCATGGGATTTCTGCCCATTCCATTGTCCAAATTCTCACCAATTAAGAAAACTCTCCAAAGTCCCCGAGGCCATCCCAATAGTGTAGGTCTCCAGGGACAGCAAGGGCGGTGTGACACCAGGTGAGCATCTCCCTCCACTCATTCCATAGATGGATATCACCAGAGAAGAAGATTGAACCAGACAGGACCCTAGGCCATAATCGGATCCATTGTTTTGGTTTACAGGCATGTCTCCTCAAAAGCCTGGATTCCAATACCAGCATAGGGGGTTTCCTGAGGCACCCCTCAGAACAAATCTCATCTCCACAAGGAAACTTGTGCTTGGGAGGTATGTCAAAAGCTTAGGAGAATACTTCAGGGTCCCGGTGCCAACGCCCCATTCCAAGGCCCTCATGGACACAAACACACAATGGGCCCGACCCTAAAAGTCCATTTCAACTCAGCCACGCCGGTTGCACCCGCAGAGCTATCCGATCTCAACTGTCTTGTTGCTAGGAGACATTTGGAATGCGAGGCCCGCTTCCCAGGCATCCACCCCTAATGGTGCTCTGGAGTCCTTCCATATGGGATATCCTGGAGCTGCCCAACAGGTCTCAATTGTCCCTCAGAAGGAATCCTTGAAGGGGGCATCCCACAACTCCCAACGTGGGAAAACCTCCATGGCCTTGAGATTCCGCTCCGTTCATGAAGGGGCAGTCATGCACAGAAACTCCAACCCGAGCCAACGTCTGATCCTCGCCGTGACTTCAGAAGCATGAGATATTCGTTCAGATCTGCAGGGGGTACCAGCCGTGCCCTCGGCCTGAAGCCCAAGTCTAGCTTCTGTTCTCAGACTTGTCCTCACACTCCTGGTCCAGAATCCCTCATGTTTGGCAATACCGGACCCACAATGCAGCACTCTGCCTGCCTCTAGAAAAAATATATTGCCTAATGAGTAGCCCAGGCACCTCAAATGAGGATAAACCTACACGGCTCTCGACTGTGCCTGAATTATATAGTCTAACCTGGGTACTAATTCACTGTCTGACACAACCTGAACCCGAACCTCCGGACCAACACCCAGGCAGCTGACCGCACACTGAGCACATCAGACCCGCCATGGCCTTAGGTCGTCATCTCTTCCCAACTGCGGTTTTCAGGCTTCAGAACGTAGACCTTATCTCCAAACACTGCCCAGGGTTGCAAATGATGCAGAAATCAGCGCTCCTTCCCCATGGCAAGAGACCTTGTGATTGGCATGTTATCCAAAGTTCAGTGTAGTTGAAACCAGTGTGGCCCATGAGGCCCCGCCCATGCTCGCGGGCCACATTGGTCACAAACACACATGCTGACCCTCAGCCTGTGCCCAGTCTTTAAGTAAGGCCACTCAGTGGCTGGATGAAGAGACAGCATATTGGGTCTGCCATGCCCCTAGGCCCCAATTTATAACCATCGTTTGGGTTGTCCCTTCACTCTTCCCCAGGGCTCTGCTTTGGAATTCCTCTTTGGTTGGGACACCTGAGGTAACAAACCTGAGAGGAGACCTCCCATCCCACAGATTGACGGAAAGAAATTGGGACCGGGCCAAATCCACAGAGAGGAAGATTCGTCCATGGCCCATGAGGCCTCCCCACGTTCCACGCCCATCTTTGATACAAAATCCAGAGACAAAAGCCTGAGCAAGCGCCTCAGACTCGCTCTTTCTTCATATCCTGAAGAGTCCTTCTCATGGTTTGTAGATTGGCCCTGCCATACCTACGTTCCCAACCTAAGCTGAGTTTGTGTTTTCAGACTTCTGTCCTCAGATTCCTGGGCCACACACCCTACAGGCTGGGGCCCCTGGAGCCACACATTAGGACTGTGCCTACCCAATCCATGGGCATTCTGCCCATTCCATTATCCAAAATCGTACAAATTAGGAGAACTCTCCAAAGTCCCCGAGGCCATCCCAATAGTGTAGGTCTCCGGGGACAAACAAGGTCGGTCTGACACCAGCTGAGCATCTACCTCCACACATATCATAAATGGATGTCCCCAGAGAAGAAGATGGAACCAGACAGGACCCTAGGCCATATTCGGATCCATTGCTTTGGTTTACAGACATGTCTCCTTAAAAGCCTGGATTCCAAGACCAGCATAGGGGGTTTCCTGAGGCACCCATCAGAACAAATCTCGTTTCCACAAGGATACTTGTGTATGGGACCTATGTCAAAAGCTTAGGAGAATACTTCAGGGTCCCGGTGTCACCGCCCCATTCCAAGGCCCTCATGGACAAATAAACACACATTAGGCCCCAACCTCGGGAAAGTCCATTTCAACACAGCCGCCCCGATTGCTCCCGCAGAGCCATCAAAACTCAACTGTCTTGTTGCTAGGAGAAAATTGGAATGCGAGGCGGGATTCTTTGGCATCGATCCTCGAACGGTGCTCTGGAGTCATTCCATATGGGATGTCCTGGAGCTGACCAACAGGTCTCAATTGTCCCGCAGAAGGAATCCTTGAAGGGGGCATTCCACAACTCCCAACGTGGGAAAACCTCCATGGCCTTGAGATTCCGCTCCGTTCATGAAGGGGCAGTCATGCACAGAAACTCCAACCCGAGCCAACGTCTGATCCTCGCCGTGACTTCAGATGCATGAAATATAGGTTCAGATCTGCAGGAGGTACCTGCCGTGCCCTCGGCCTGAAGCCCAAGTCTAGCTTGTGTTCTCAGACTTCTGTCCTCACACTCCTGGCCCAGAAGCCCTCAAGTTTGGCAATTCTGGAACCAAAGTGCAGCACTCTGCCTGCCCTCTAGAAAAAATATCTTGCCTATTGAGCTCCCCAGGCACCTCAAATGAGGATAAACCTATACGGCACTCGACTGTACCCAAATCATATAGTCTAACCTGGGACTAATGCACTGACTGACACAACCTGAGCCCGAACCTCCTGACCAACACCCAGGCAGCTGACCGCACACTGAGCATATCAGACCCGCCATGGCCTTAGGTCGTCATCTCTTCCCAACTTCGGTTTTTCAGGCTTCAGAACCTAGACCTTATCTCCAACCACTGCCCAGGGTTGAAAATGATGCAGATATCAGAACACATTCCCCATGGCCAGAGACCTTGTGTTTGGCAGGTTGTCCAAAGTCCAGTGTAGTTGAAACCAGTGTGGCCCATGAGGCCCCGCCCATGCTCGTGGGCCACATTGGTCACAAACACACATTGTGACCCTCAGCATGAGCCCAGTCCTCAAGTAAGGCCTCTCAGTGGCTGGATGAAGAGACAGCATATTGGGCCTGCCATGCACCTAGGCCCCAATTTTTAACCATAGTTTGGGTTGTCCCTTCACTCTTCCCCAGGGCTCTGCTTTGGAATTCCTATTTTGTTCGGACACCTGAGGTAATAAACCTGAAAGGAGACCTCCCATCCGACAATTGAAGAAAAACTATTGGGACCGGGCCAAATCCACAGAGAGGAAGATTCGTCCATATCCCATGAGGCCTCCCCACATTCTACAGCCATTGTTGATACAAAATCCAGAGACAAAAGCCTGAGCAAGTGCCTCAGACTCGCTCTTTCTTCATATCCTGAGGGGTACTTCTCATGGTTTGTAGATTGGGCCTCCCATACCTACGTCCCAAAACCTTAGCTGAGTTTGTGTTTTCAGACTTCTGTCCTCAAAGTCCTGGGCCGCACACCCTCCAGGCTGGGGCCCCTGGAGCCACACATTAGGACTGTGCCTACCCAATCCATGGGATTTCTGCCCATTCCATTGTCCAAATTCTCACCAATTAAGAAAACTCTCCAAAGTCCCCGAGGCCATCCCAATAGTGTAGGTCTCCAGGGACAGCAAGGGCGGTGTGACACCAGGTGAGCATCTCCCTCCACTCATTCCATAGATGGATATCACCAGAGAAGAAGATTGAACCAGACAGGACCCTAGGCCATAATCGGATCCATTGTTTTGGTTTACAGGCATGTCTCCTCAAAAGCCTGGATTCCAATACCAGCATAGGGGGTTTCCTGAGGCACCCCTCAGAACAAATCTCATCTCCACAAGGAAACTTGTGCTTGGGAGGTATGTCAAAAGCTTAGGAGAATACTTCAGGGTCCCGGTGCCAACGCCCCATTCCAAGGCCCTCATGGACACAAACACACAATGGGCCCGACCCTAAAAGTCCATTTCAACTCAGCCACGCCGGTTGCACCCGCAGAGCTATCCGATCTCAACTGTCTTGTTGCTAGGAGACATTTGGAATGCGAGGCCCGCTTCCCAGGCATCCACCCCTAATGGTGCTCTGGAGTCCTTCCATATGGGATATCCTGGAGCTGCCCAACAGGTCTCAATTGTCCCTCAGAAGGAATCCTTGAAGGGGGCATCCCACAACTCCCAACGTGGGAAAACCTCCATGGCCTTGAGATTCCGCTCCGTTCATGAAGGGGCAGTCATGCACAGAAACTCCAACCCGAGCCAACGTCTGATCCTCGCCGTGACTTCAGAAGCATGAGATATTCGTTCAGATCTGCAGGGGGTACCAGCCGTGCCCTCGGCCTGAAGCCCAAGTCTAGCTTCTGTTCTCAGACTTGTCCTCACACTCCTGGTCCAGAATCCCTCATGTTTGGCAATACCGGACCCACAATGCAGCACTCTGCCTGCCTCTAGAAAAAATATATTGCCTAATGAGTAGCCCAGGCACCTCAAATGAGGATAAACCTACACGGCTCTCGACTGTGCCTGAATTATATAGTCTAACCTGGGTACTAATTCACTGTCTGACACAACCTGAACCCGAACCTCCGGACCAACACCCAGGCAGCTGACCGCACACTGAGCACATCAGACCCGCCATGGCCTTAGGTCGTCATCTCTTCCCAACTGCGGTTTTCAGGCTTCAGAACGTAGACCTTATCTCCAAACACTGCCCAGGGTTGCAAATGATGCAGAAATCAGCGCTCCTTCCCCATGGCAAGAGACCTTGTGATTGGCATGTTATCCAAAGTTCAGTGTAGTTGAAACCAGTGTGGCCCATGAGGCCCCGCCCATGCTCGCGGGCCACATTGGTCACAAACACACATGCTGACCCTCAGCCTGTGCCCAGTCTTTAAGTAAGGCCACTCAGTGGCTGGATGAAGAGACAGCATATTGGGTCTGCCATGCCCCTAGGCCCCAATTTATAACCATCGTTTGGGTTGTCCCTTCACTCTTCCCCAGGGCTCTGCTTTGGAATTCCTCTTTGGTTGGGACACCTGAGGTAACAAACCTGAGAGGAGACCTCCCATCCCACAGATTGACGGAAAGAAATTGGGACCGGGCCAAATCCACAGAGAGGAAGATTCGTCCATGGCCCATGAGGCCTCCCCACGTTCCACGCCCATCTTTGATACAAAATCCAGAGACAAAAGCCTGAGCAAGCGCCTCAGACTCGGTCTTTCTTCATATCCTGAAGAGTCCTTCTCATGGTTTGTAGATTGGCCCTGCCATACCTACGTTCCCAACCTAAGCTGAGTTTGTGTTTTCAGACTTCTGTCCTCAGATTCCTGGGCCACACACCCTACAGGCTGGGGCCCCTGGAGCCACACATTAGGACTGTGCCTACCCAATCCATGGGCATTCTGCCCATTCCATTAGCCAAAATCGTACAAATTAGGAGAACTCTCCAAAGTCCCCGAGGCCATCCCAATAGTGTAGGTCTCCGGGGACAAACAAGGTCGGTCTGACACCAGCTGAGCATCTACCTCCACACATATCATAAATGGATGTCCCCAGAGAAGAAGATGGAACCAGACAGGACCCTAGGCCATATTCGGATCCATTGCTTTGGTTTACAGACATGTCTCCTTAAAAGCCTGGATTCCAAGACCAGCATAGGGGGTTTCCTGAGGCACCCATCAGAACAAATCTCGTTTCCACAAGGATACTTGTGTATGGGACCTATGTCAAAAGCTTAGGAGAATACTTCAGGGTCCCGGTGTCACCGCCCCATTCCAAGGCCCTCATGGACAAATAAACACACATTAGGCCCCAACCTCGGGAAAGTCCATTTCAACACAGCCGCCCCGATTGCTCCCGCAGAGCCATCAAAACTCAACTGTCTTGTTGCTAGGAGAAAATTGGAATGCGAGGCGGGATTCTTTGGCATCGATCCTCGAACGGTGCTCTGGAGTCATTCCATATGGGATGTCCTGGAGCTGCCCAACAGGTCTCAATTGTCCCGCAGAAGGAATCCTTGAAGGGGGCATTCCACAACTCCCAACGTGGGAAAACCTCCATGGCCTTGAGATTCCGCTCCGTTCATGAAGGGGCAGTCATGCACAGAAACTCCAACCCGAGCCAACGTCTGATCCTCGCCGTGACTTCAGATGCATGAAATATTGGTTCAGATCTGCAGGAGGTACCTGCCGTGCCCTCGGCCTGAAGCCCAAGTCTAGCTTGTGTTCTCAGACTTCTGTCCTCACACTCCTGGCCCAGAAGCCCTCAAGTTTGGCAATTCTGGAACCAAAGTGCAGCACTCTGCCTGCCCTCTAGAAAAAATATCTTGCCTATTGAGCTCCCCAGGCACCTCAAATGAGGATAAACCTATACGGCACTCGACTGTACCCAAATCATATAGTCTAACCTGGGACTAATGCACTGACTGACACAACCTGAGCCCGAACCTCCTGACCAACACCCAGGCAGCTGACCGCACACTGAGCATATCAGACCCGCCATGGCCTTAGGTCGTCATCTCTTCCCAACTTCGGTTTTTCAGGCTTCAGAACCTAGACCTTATCTCCAACCACTGCCCAGGGTTGAAAATGATGCAGATATCAGAACACATTCCCCATGGCCAGAGACCTTGTGTTTGGCAGGTTGTCCAAAGTCCAGTGTAGTTGAAACCAGTGTGGCCCATGAGGCCCCGCCCATGCTCGCGGGCCACATTGGTCACAAACACACATTGTGACCCTCAGCATGAGCCCAGTCCTCAAGTAAGGCCTCTCAGTGGCTGGATGAAGAGACAGCATATTGGGCCTGCCATGCACCTAGGCCCCAATTTTTAACCATAGTTTGGGTTGTCCCTTCACTCTTCCCCAGGGCTCTGCTTTGGAATTCCTATTTTGTTCGGACACCTGAGGTAATAAACCTGAAAGGAGACCTCCCATCCGACAATTGAAGAAAAACTATTGGGACCGGGCCAAATCCACAGAGAGGAAGATTCGTCCATATCCCATGAGGCCTCCCCACATTCTACAGCCATTGTTGATACAAAATCCAGAGACAAAAGCCTGAGCAAGTGCCTCAGACTCGCTCTTTCTTCATATCCTGAGGGGTACTTCTCATGGTTTGTAGATTGGGCCTCCCATACCTACGTCCCAAAACCTTAGCTGAGTTTGTGTTTTCAGACTTCTGTCCTCAAAGTCCTGGGCCGCACACCCTCCAGGCTGGGGCCCCTGGAGCCACACATTAGGACTGTGCCTACCCAATCCATGGGATTTCTGCCCATTCCATTGTCCAAATTCTCACCAATTAAGAAAACTCTCCAAAGACCCGAGGCCATCCCAATAGTGTAGGTCTCCAGGGACAGCAAGGGCGGTGTGACACCAGGTGAGCATCTCCCTCCACTCATTCCATAGATGGATATCACCAGAGAAGAAGATTGAACCAGACAGGACCCTAGGCCATAATCGGATCCATTGTTTTGGTTTACAGGCATGTCTCCTCAAAAGCCTGGATTCCAATACCAGCATAGGGGGTTTCCTGAGGCACCCCTCAGAACAAATCTCATCTCCACAAGGAAACTTGTGCTTGGGAGGTATGTCAAAAGCTTAGGAGAATACTTCAGGGTCCCGGTGCCAACGCCCCATTCCAAGGCCCTCATGGACACAAACACACAATGGGCCCGACCCTAAAAGTCCATTTCAACTCAGCCACGCCGGTTGCTCCCGCAGAGCTATCCGATCTCAACTGTCTTGTTGCTAGGAGACATTTGGAATGCGAGGCCCACTTTCCAGGCATCCACCCCGAATGGTGCTCTGGAGTCCTTCCATATGGGATATCCTGGAGCTGCCCAACAGGTCTCAATTGTCCCTCAGAAGGAATCCTTGAAGGGGGCATCCCACAACTCCCAACGTGGGAAAACCTCCATGGCCTTGAGATTCCGCTCCGTTCATGAAGGGGCAGTCATGCACAGAAACTCCAACCCGAGCCAACGTCTGATCCTCGCCGTGACTTCAGAAGCATGAGATATTCGTTCAGATCTGCAGGGGGTACCAGCCGTGCCCTCGGCCTGAAGCCCAAGTCTAGCTTCTGTTCTCAGACTTGTCCTCACACTCCTGGTCCAGAATCCCTCATGTTTGGCAATACCGGACCCACAATGCAGCACTCTGCCTGCCTCTAGAAAAAATATATTGCCTAATGAGTAGCCCAGGCACCTCAAATCAGGATAAACCTACACGGCTCTCTACTGTACCTGAATTATATAGTCTAACCTGGGTACTAATTCACTGTCTGGCACAACCTGAACCCGAACCTCCGGAACAACACCCAGGCAGCTGACCGCACACTGAGCACTTCAGACCCGCCATGGCCTTAGGTCGTCATCTCTTCCCAACTGCGGTTTTCAGGCTTCAGAACGTAGACCTCATCTCCAAACACTGCCCAGGGTTGCAAATGATGCAGAAATCAGAGCTCCTTCCCCATGGCAAGAGACCTTGTGATTGGCATGTTATCCAAAGTTCAGTGTAGTTGAAACCAGTGTGGCCCATGAGGCCCCGCCCATGCTCGCAGGCCACATTGGTCACAAACACACATGCTGACCCTCAGCCTGTGCCCAGTCTTTAAGTAAGCCCACTCAGTGGCTGAATGAAGAGACAGCATATTGGGTCTGCCATGCGCTAGGCCCCAATTTATAACCATCGTTTGGGTTGTCCCTTCACTCTTCCCCAGGGCTCTGCTTTGGAATTCCTCTTTGGTTGGGACACCTGAGGTAACAAACCTGAGAGGAGACCTCCCATCCCACAGATTGACGGAAAGAAATTGGGACCGGGCCAAATCCACAGAGAGGAAGATTCGTCCATGGCCCATGAGGCCTCCCCACGTTCCACGCCCATCTTTGATACAAAATCCAGAGACAAAAGCCTGAGCAAGCGCCTCAGACTCGGTCTTTCTTCATATCCTGAAGAGTGCTTCATGGTTTGTAGATTGGCCCTGCCATACCTACGTTCCCAACCTAAGCTGAGTTTGTGTTTTCAGACTTCTGTCCTCAGATTCCTGGGCCACACACCCTACAGGCTGGGGCCCCTGGAGCCACACATTAGGACTGTGCCTACCCAATCCATGGGAATTCTGCCCATTCCATTATCCAAAATCGTACAAATTAGGAGAACTCTCCAAAGTCCCCGAGGCCATCCCAATAGTGTAGGTCTCCGGGGACAAACAAGGTCGGTCTGACACCAGCTGAGCATCTACCTCCACTCATATCATAAATGGATGTCCCCAGAGAAGAAGATGGAACCAGACAGGACCCTAGGCCATATTCTGATCCATTGCTTTGGTTTACAGACATGTCTCCTTAAAAGCCTGGATTCCAAGACCAGCATAGGGGGTTTCCTGAGGCACCCATCAGAACAAATCTCGTTTCCACAAGGATACTTGTGTATGGGACCTATGTCAAAAGCTTAGGAGAATACTTCAGGGTCCCGGTGTCACCGCCCCATTCCAAGGCCCTCATGGACAAATAAACACACATTAGGCCCCAACCTCGGGAAAGTCCATTTCAACACAGCCGCCCCGATTGCTCCCGCAGAGCCATCAAAACTCAACTGTCTTGTTGCTAGGAGAAAATTGGAATGCGAGGCGGGATTCCCTGGCATCGATCCTCGAACGGTGCTCTGGAGTCATTCCATATGGGATGTCCTGGAGCTGCCCAACAGGTCTCAATTGGCCCGCAGAAGGAATCCTTGAAGGGGGCATCCCACAACTCCCAACGTGGGAAAACCTCCATGGCCTTGAGATTCCGCTCCGTTCATGAAGGGGCAGTCATGCACAGAAACTCCAACCCGAGCCAACGTCTGATCCTCGCCGTGACTTCAGATGCATGAAATATTGGTTCAGATCTGCAGGAGGTACCTGCCGTGCCCTCGGCCTGAAGCCCAAGTCTAGCTTGTGTTCTCAGACTTCTGTCCTCACACTCCTGGCCCAGAAGCCCTCAAGTTTGGCAATTCTGGAACCAAAGTGCAGCACTCTGCCTGCCCTCTAGAAAAAATATCTTGCCTATTGAGCTCCCCAGGCACCTCAAATGAGGATAAACCTATACGGCACTCGACTGTACCCAAATCATATAGTCTAACCTGGGACTAATGCACTGACTGACACAACCTGAGCCCGAACCTCCTGACCAACACCCAGGCAGCTGACCGCACACTGAGCATATCAGACCCGCCATGGCCTTAGGTCGTCATCTCTTCCCAACTTCGGTTTTTCAGGCTTCAGAACCTAGACCTTATCTCCAACCACTGCCCAGGGTTGAAAATGATGCAGATATCAGAACACATTCCCCATGGCCAGAGACCTTGTGTTTGGCAGGTTGTCCAAAGTCCAGTGTAGTTGAAACCAGTGTGGCCCATGAGGCCCCGCCCATGCTCGCGGGCCACATTGGTCACAAACACACATTGTGACCCTCAGCATGAGCCCAGTCCTCAAGTAAGGCCTCTCAGTGGCTGGATGAAGAGACAGCATATTGGGCCTGCCATTCACCTAGGCCCTAATTTTTAACCATAGCTTGTGTTGTCACTTCACTCTTCCCCAGGGCTCTGCTTTGGAATTCCTATTTTGTTCGGACACCTGAGGTAATAAACCTGAAAGAAGACCTCCCATCCGACAATTGAAGAAAAACTATTGGGACTGGGCCAAATCCACAGAGAGAAGATTTGTCCATATCCCATGAGGCCTCCCCACATTCTACAGCCATTGTTGATACAAAATCCAGAGACAAAAGCCTGAGCAAGTGCCTCAGACTCGCTCTTTCTTCATATCCTGAGGGGTACTTCTCATGGTTTGTAGATTGGGCCTCCCATACCTACGTCCCAAAACCTTAGCTGAGTTTGTGTTTTCAGACTTCTGTCCTCAAAGTCCTGGGCCACACACCCTCCAGGCTGGGGCCCCTGAGCCACACATTAGGACTGTGCCTACCCAATCCATGGGAATTCTGCCCATTCCATTGTCCAAAATCTCACCAATTAAGAAAACTCTCCAAAGTCCCCGAGGCCATCCCAATAGTGTAGGTCTCCAGGGACAGCAAGGGCGGTGTGACACCAGGTGAGCATCTCCCTCCACTCATTTCATAGATGGATATCACCAGAGAAGAAGTTGGAACGAGACAGGACCCTAGGCCATAATCGGATCCATTGTTTTGGTTTATAGGCATCTCCTCAAAAGCCTGGATTCCAATACCAGCATAGGGGGTTTCCTGAGGCACCCCTCAGAACAAATCTCATCTCCACAAGGAAACTTGTGCATGGGAGGTATGTCAAAAGCTTAGGAGAATACTTCAGGGTCCCGGTGCCAACGCCCCATTCCAAGGCCCTCATGGACACAAACACACAATGGGCCCGACCCTAAAAGTCCATTTCAACTCAGCCACGCCGGTTGCTCCCGCAGAGCTATCCGATCTCAACTGTCTTGTTGCTAGGAGACATTTGGAATGCGAGGCCCGCTTCCCAGGCATCCACCCCGAATGGTGCTCTGGATTCCTTCCATATGGGATATCCTGGAGCTGCCCAACAGGTCTCAATTGTCCCTCAGAAGGAATCCTTGAAGGGGGCATCCCACAACTCCCAACGTGGGAAAACCACCATGGCCTTGAGATTCCGCTCCGTTCATGAAGGGGCAGTCATGCACAGAAACTCCAACCCGAGCCAACGTCTGATCCTCGCCGTGACTTCAGAAGCATGAGATATTCGTTCAGATCTGCAGGGGGTACCAGCCGTGCCCTCGGCCTGAAGCCCAAGTCTAACTTCTGTTCTCAGACTTGTCCTCACACTCCTGGTCCAGAATCCCTCATGTTTGGCAATACCGGACCCAAAATGCAGCACTCTGCCTGCCTCTAGAAAAAATATATTGCCTAATGAGTAGCCCAGGCACCTCAAATGAGGATAAACCTACACGGCTCTCGACTGTACCTGAATTATATAGTCTAACCTGGGTACTAATTCACTGTCTGACACAACCTGAACCCGAACCTCCGGACCAACACCCAGGCAGCTGACCGCACACTGAGCACATCAGACCCGCCATGGCCTTAGGTCGTCATCTCTTCCCAACTGCGGTTTTCAGGCTTCAGAACGTAGACCTTATCTCCAAACACTGCCCAGGGTTGCAAATGATGCAGAAATCAGCGCTCCTTCCCCATGGCAAGAGACCTTGTGATTGGCATGTTATCCAAAGTTCAGTGTAGTTGAAACCAGTGTGGCCCATGAGGCCCCGCCCATGCTCGCGGGCCACATTGGTCACAAACACACATGCTGACCCTCAGCCTGTGCCCAGTCTTTAAGTAAGGCCACTCAGTGGCTGGATGAAGAGACAGCATATTGGGTCTGCCATGCCCCTAGGCCCCAATTTATAACCATCGTTTGGGTTGTCCCTTCACTCTTCCCCAGGGCTCTGCTTTGGAATTCCTCTTTGGTTGGGACACCTGAGGTAACAAACCTGAGAGGAGACCTCCCATCCCACAGATTGACGGAAAGAAATTGGGACCGGGCCAAATCCACAGAGAGGAAGATTCGTCCATGGCCCATGAGGCCTTCCCACGTTCCACGCCCATCTTTGATACAAAATCCAGAGACAAAAGCCTGAGCAAGCGCCTCAGACTCGCTCTTTCTTCATATCCAGAAGAGTCCTTCTCATGGTTTGTAGATTGGCCCTGCCATACCTACGTTCCCAACCTAAGCTGAGTTTGTGTTTTCAGACTTCTGTCCTCAGATTCCTGGGCCACACATCCTACAGGCTGGGGCCCCTGGAGCCAACATTAGGACTGTGCCTACCCAATCCATGGGAATTCTGCCCATTCCATTATCCAAAATCGTACAAATTAGGAGAACTCTCCAAAGTCCCCGAGGCCATCCCAATAGTGTAGGTCTCCGGGTACAAACAAGGTCGGTCTGACACCAGCTGAGCATCTACCTCCACTCATATCATAAATGGATGTCCCCAGAGAAGAAGATGGAACCAGACAGGACCCTAGGCCATATTCGGATCCATTCCTTTGGTTTACAGACATGTCTCCTTAAAAGCCTGGATTCCAAGACCAGCATAGGGCATAGGGGGTTTCCTGAGGCACCCATCAGAACAAATCTCGTTTCCACAAGGAAACTTGTGCATGGCATCTATGTCAAAAGCTTAGGAGAATACTTCAGGGTCCCGGTGTCACCGCCTCATTCCAAGGCCCTCATGGACACAAACACACATTAGGCCCCAACCTCGGGAAAGTCCATTTCAACACAGCCGCCCCGATTGCTCCCGCAGAGCCATCAAAACTCAACTGTCTTGTTGCTAGGAGAAAATTGGAATGCGAGGCGGGAATCCCTGGCATCGATCCTCGAACGGTGCTCTGGAGTCATTCCATATGGGATGTCCTAGAGCTGACCAACAGGTCTCAATTGTCCCGCAGAAGGAATCCTTGAAGGGGGCATCCCACAACTCCCAACGTGGGAAAACCTCCATGGCCTTGAAATTCCGCTCCGTTCATGAAGGGGCAGTCATGCACAGAAACTCCAACCCGAGCCAACGTCTGATCCTCGCCGTGACTTCAGATGCATGAAATATTGGTTCAGATCTGCAGGAGGTACCTGCCGTGCCCTCGGCCAGAAGCCCAGTCTAGCTTGTGTTCTCAGACTTCTGTCCTCACACTCCTGGCCCAGAAGCCCTCAAGTTTGGCAATTCTGGAACCAAAGTGCAGCACTCTGCCTGCCCTCTAGAAAAAATATCTTGCCTATTGAGCTCCCCAGGCACCTCAAATGAGGATAAACCTATACGGCACTCGACTGTACCCAAATCATATAGTCTAACCTGGGACTAATGCACTGACTGACACAACCTGAGCCCGAACCTCCTGACCAACACCCAGGCAGCTGACCGCACACTGAGCATATCAGACCCGCCATGGCCTTAGGTCGTCATCTCTTCCCAATTTCGGTTTTTCAGGCTTCAGAACCTAGACCTTATCTCCAACCACTGCCCAGGGTTGAAAATGATGCAGATATCAGAACACATTCCCCATGGCCAGAGACCTTGTGTTTGGCAGGTTGTCCAAAGTCCAGTGTAGTTGAAACCAGTGTGGCCCATGAGGCCCCGCCCATGCTCGCGGGCCACATTGGTCACAAACACACATTGTGACCCTCAGCATGAGCCCAGTCCTCAAGTAAGGCCTCTCAGTGGCTGGATGAAGAGACAGCATATTGGGCCTGCCATTCACCTAGGCCCTAATTTTTAACCATAGCTTGGGTTGTCACTTCACTCTTCCCCAGGGCTCTGCTTTGGAATTCCTATTTTGTTCGGACACCTGAGGTAATAAACCTGAAAGAAGACCTCCCATCCGACAATTGAAGAAAAACTATTGGGACTGGGCCAAATCCACAGAGAGGAAGATTTGTCCATATCCCATGAGGCCTCCCCACATTCTACAGCCATTGTTGATACAAAATCCAGAGACAAAAGCCTGAGCAAGTGCCTCAGACTCGCTCTTTCTTCATATCCTGAGGGGTACTTCTCATGGTTTGTAGATTGGGCCTCCCATACCTACGTCCCAAAACCTTAGCTGAGTTTGTGTTTTCAGACTTCTGTCCTCAAAGTCCTGGGCCACACACCCTCCAGGCTGGGGCCCCTGAGCCACACATTAGGACTGTGCCTACCCAATCCATGGGAATTCTGCCCATTCCATTGTCCAAAATCTCACCAATTAAGAAAACTCTACAAAGTCCCCGAGGCCATCCCAATAGTGTAGGTCTCCAGGGACAGCAAGGGCGGTGTGACACCAGGTGAGCATCTCCCTCCACTCATTTCATAGATGGATATCACCAGAGAAGAAGTTGGAACGAGACAGGACCCTAGGCCATAATCGGATCCATTGTTTTGGTTTATAGGCATCTCCTCAAAAGCCTGGATTCCAATACCAGCATAGGGGGTTTCTCATCTCCACAAGGAAACTTGTGCATGGGAGGTATGTCAAAAGCTTAGGAGAATACTTCAGGGTCCCGGTGCCAACGCCCCATTCCAAGGCCCTCATGGACACAAACACACAATGGGCCCGACCCTAAAAGTCCATTTCAACTCAGCCACGCCGGTTGCTCCCGCAGAGCTATCCGATCTCAACTGTCTTGTTGCTAGGAGACATTTGGAATGCGAGGCCCGCTTCCCAGGCATCCACCCCGAATGGTGCTCTGGATTCCTTCCATATGGGATATCCTGGAGCTGCCCAACAGGTCTCAATTGTCCCTCAGAAGGAATCCTTGAAGGGGGCATCCCACAACTCCCAACGTGGGAAAACCACCATGGCCTTGAGATTCCGCTCCTTTCATGAAGGGGCAGTCATGCACAGAAACTCCAACCCGAGCCAACGTCTGATCCTCGCCGTGACTTCAGAAGCATGAGATATTCGTTCAGATCTGCAGGGGGTACCAGCCGTGCCCTCGGCCTGAAGCCCAAGTCTAGCTTCTGTTCTCAGACTTGTCCTCACACTCCTGGTCCAGAATCTGTCATGTTTGGCAATACCGGACCCACAATGCAGCACTCTGCCTGCCTCTAGAAAAAATATATTGCCTAATGAGTAGCCCAGGCACCTCAAATGAGGATAAACCTACACGGCTCTCGACTGTACCTGAATTATATAGTCTAACCTGGGTACTAATTCACTGTCTGACACAACCTGAACCCGAACCTCCGGACCAACACCCAGGCAGCTGACCGCACACTGAGCACATCAGACCCGCCATGGCCTTAGGTCGTCATCTCTTCCCAACTGCGGTTTTCAGGCTTCAGAACGTAGACCTTATCTCCAAACACTGCCCAGGGTTGCAAATGATGCAGAAATCAGCGCTCCTTCCCCATGGCAAGAGACCTTGTGATTGGCATGTTATCCAAAGTTCAGTGTAGATGAAACCAGTGTGGCCCATGAGGCCCCGCCCATGCTCGCGGCCACATTGGTCACAAACACACATGCTGACCCTCAGCCTGTGCCCAGTCTTTAAGTAAGGCCACTCAGTGGCTGGATGAAGAGACAGCATATTGGGTCTGCCATGCCCCTAGGCCCCAATTTATAACCATCGTTTGGGTTGTCCCTTCACTCTTCCCCAGGGCTCTGCTTTGGAATTCCTCTTTGGTTGGGACACCTGAGGTAACAAACCTGAGAGGAGACCTCCCATCCCACAGATTGACGGAAAGAAATTGGGACCGGGCCAAATCCACAGAGAGGAAGATTCGTCCATGGCCCATGAGGCCTTCCCACGTTCCACGCCCATCTTTGATACAAAATCCAGAGACAAAAGCCTGAGCAAGCGCCTCAGACTCGCTCTTTCTTCATATCCAGAAGAGTCCTTCTCATGGTTTGTAGATTGGCCCTGCCATACCTACGTTCCCAACCTAAGCTGAGTTTGTGTTTTCAGACTTCTGTCCTCAGATTCCTGGGCCACACATCCTACAGGCTGGGGCCCCTGGAGCCACACATTAGGACTGTGCCTACCCAATCCATGGGAATTCTGCCCATTCCATTATCCAAAATCGTACAAATTAGGAGAACTCTCCAAAGTCCCCGAGGCCATCCCAATAGTGTAGGTCTCCGGGTACAAACAAGGTCGGTCTGACACCAGCTGAGCATCTACCTCCACTCATATCATAAATGGATGTCCCCAGAGAAGAAGATGGAACCAGACAGGACCCTAGGCCATATTCGGATCCATTGCTTTGGTTTACAGACATGTCTCCTTAAAAGCCTGGATTCCAAGACCAGCATAGGGCATAGGGGGTTTCCTGAGGCACCCATCAGAACAAATCTCGTTTCCACAAGGAAACTTGTGCATGGGATCTATGTCAAAAGCTTAGGAGAATACTTCAGGGTCCCGGTGTCACCGCCTCATTCCAAGGCCCTCATGGACACAAACACACATTAGGCCCCAACCTCGGGAAAGTCCATTTCAACACAGCCGCCCCGATTGCTCCCGCAGAGCCATCAAAACTCAACTGTCTTGTTGCTAGGAGAAAATTGGAATGCGAGGCGGGATTCCCTGGCATCGATCCTCGAACGGTGCTCTGGAGTCATTCCATAAGGGATGTCCTGGAGCTGACCAACAGGTCTCAATTGTCCCGCAGAAGGAATCCTTGAAGGGGGCATCCCACAACTCCCAACGTGGGAAAACCTCCATGGCCTTGAAATTCCGCTCCGTTCATGAAGGGGCAGTCATGCACAGAAACTCCAACCCGAGCCAACGTCTGATCCTCGCCGTGACTTCAGATGCATGAAATATTGGTTCTGATCTGCAGGAGGTACCTGCCGTGCCCTCGGCCTGAAGCCCAAGTCTAGCTTGTGTTCTCAGACTTCTGTCCTCACACTCCTGGCCCAGAAGCCCTCAAGTTTGGCAATTCTGGAACCAAAGTGCAGCACTCTGCCTGCCCTCTAGAAAAAATATCTTGCGTATTGAGATCCCCAGGCACCTCAAATGAGGATAAACCTATACGGCACTCGACTGTACCCAAATCATATAGTCTAACCTGGGACTAATGCACTGACTGACACAACCTGAGCCCGAACCTCCTGACCAACACCCAGGCAACTGACCGCACACTGAGCATATCAGACCCGCCATGGCCTTAGGTCGACATCTCTTCCCAACTTCGGTTTTTCAGGCTTCAGAACCTAGACCTTCTCTCCAACCACTGCCCAGGGTTGAAAATGATGCAGATATCAGAACACATTCCCCATCGCCAGAGACCTTGTGTTTGGCAGGTTGTCCAAAGTCCAGTGTAGTTGAAACCAGTGTGGCCCATGAGGCCCCGCCCATGCTCGCGGGCCACATTGGTCACAAACACACATTGTGACCCTCAGCCTGAGCCCACTCCTCAAGTAAGGCCCCTCAGTGGCTGGATGAAGAGACAGCATATTGGGCCTGCCATGCACCTAGGCCCCAATTTTTAACCATAGTTTGGGTTGTCCCTTCACTCTTCCCCAGGGCTCTGCTTTGGAATTCCTATTTTGTTCGGACACCTGAGGTAATAAACCTGAAAGGAGACCTCCCATCCGACAATTGAAGAAAAACTATTGGGACCGGGCCAAATCCACAGAGCGGAAGTTTCGTCCATATCCCATGAGGCCTCCCCACATTCTACAGCCATTGTTGATACAAAATCCAGAGACAAAAGCCTGAGCAAGTGCCTCAGACTCGCTCTTTCTTCATATCCTGAGGGATACTTTTCATGGTTTGTAGATTGGGCCTCCCATACCTACGTCCCAAAACCTTAGCTGAGTTTGTGTTTTCAGACTTCTGTCCTCAAAGTCCTGGGCCACACACCCTAGAGGCTGGGGCCCCTGAGCCACACATTAGGACTGTGCCTACCCAATCCATGGGAATTCTGCCCATTACATTGTCCAAAATCTCACCAATTAAGAAAACTCTCCAAAGTCCCCGAGGCCATCCCAATAGTGTAGGTCTCCAGGGACAAACAAGGGCGGTGTGACACCAGGTGAGCATCTCCCTCCACTCATTTCATAGATGGATATCACCAGAGAAGAAGTTGGAACGAGACAGGACCCTAGGCCATAATCGGATCCATTGTTTTGGTTTACAGGCATGTCTCCTCAAAAGCCTGGTTTCCAATACCAGCCTAGGGGTTTTCCTGATGCACCCCTCAGAACAAATCTCATCTCCACAAGGAAACTTGTGCATGGGAGGTATGTCAAAAGCTTAGGAGAATACTTCAGGGTCCCGGTGCCAACGCCCCATTCCAAGGCCCTCATGGACACAAACACACAATGGGCCCGACCCTAAAAGTCCATTTCAACTCAGCCACGCCAGTTGCTCCCGCAGAGCTATCCGATCTCAACTGTCTTGTTGCTAGGAGACATTTGGAATGCGAGGCCCGCTTCCCAGGCATCCACCCCGAACGGTGCACTGGAGTCCTTCCATATGGGATATCCTGGAGCTGCCCAACAGGTCTCAATTGGCCCGCAGAAGGAATCCTTGAAGGGGGCATCCCACAACTCCCAACGTGGGAAAACCTCCATGGCCTTGAGATTCTGCTCCGTTCATGAAGGTGCAGTCATGCACAGAAACTCCAACCCGAGCCAACGTCTGATCCTCGCCGTGACTTCAGATGCATGAAATATTGGTTCAGATCTGCAGGAGGTACCTGCCGTGCCCTCGGCCTGAAGCCCAAGTCTAGCTTGTGTTCTCAGACTTCTGTCCTCACACTCCTGGCCCAGAAGCCCTCAAGTTTGGCAATTCTGGAACCAAAGAGCAGCACTCTGCCTGCCCTCTAGAAAAAATATCTTGCCTATTGAGCTCCCCAGGCACCTCAAATGAGGATAAACCTATACGGCACTCGACTGTACCCAAATCATATAGTCTAACCTGGGACTAATGCACTGACTGACACAACCTGAGCCCGAACCTCCTGACCAACACCCAGGCAGCTGACCGCACACTGAGCATATCAGACCCGCCATGGCCTTAGGTCGTCATCTCTTCCCAACTTCGGTTTTTCAGGCTTCAGAACCTAGACCTTATCTCCAACCACTGCCCAGGGTTGAAAATGATGCAGATATCAGAACACATTCCCCATGGCCAGAGACCTTGTGTTTGGCAGGTTGTCCAAAGTCCAGTGTAGTTGAAACCAGTGTGGCCCATGAGGCCCCGCCCATGCTCGCGGGCCACATTGTTCACAAACACACATTGTGACCCTCTGCATGAGCCCAGTCCTCAAGTAAGGCCTCTCAGTGGCTGGATGAAGAGACAGCATATTGGGCCTGCCATGCACCTAGGCCCCAATTTTTAACCATAGTTTGGGTTGTCCCTTCACTCTTCCCCAGGGCTCTGCTTTGGAATTCCTATTTTGTTCGGACACCTGAGGTAATAAACCTGAAAGGAGACCTCCCATCCGACAATTGAAGAAAAACTATTGGGACCGGGCCAAATCCACAGAGAGGAAGATTCGTCCATATCCCATGAGGCCTCCCCACATTCTACAGCCATTGTTGATACAAAATCCAGAGACAAAAGCCTGAGCAAGTGCCTCAGACTCGCTCTTTCTTCATATCCTGAGGGGTACTTCTCATGGTTTGTAGATTGGGCCTCCCATACCTACGTCCCAAAACCTTAGCTGAGTTTGTGTTTTCAGACTTCTGTCCTCAAAGTCCTGGGCCGCACACCCTCCAGGCTGGGGCCCCTGGAGCCACACATTAGGACTGTGCCTACCCAATCCATGGGAATTCTGCCCATTCCATTGTCCAAATTCTCACCAATTAAGAAAACTCTCCAAAGTCCCCGAGGCCATCCCAATAGTGTAGGTCTCCAGGGACAAACAAGGGCGCTGTGACAGCAGGTGAGCATCTCGCTCCACTGATTCCATAGATGGATATCACCAGAGAAGAAGATTGAACCAGACAGGACCCTAGGCCATAATGGGATCCATTGTTTTGGTTTACAGGCATGTCCCCTCAAAAGCCTAATTTCCAATACCAGCATAGGAGGTTTCCTGAGGCACCCCTCAGAACAAAACTCATCTCCACAAGGAAACTTGTGCATGGGAGGTATGTCAAAAGCTTAGGAGAATACTTCAGGGTCCCGGTGCCAACGCCCCATTCCAAGGCCCTCATGGACACAAACACACAATGGGCCCGACCCTAAAAGTCCATTTCAACTCAGCCACGCCAGTTTCTCCCGCAGAGCTATCCGATCTCAACTGTCTTGTTGCTAGGAGACATTTGGAATGCGAGGCCCGCTTCCCAGGCATCCACCCCGAACGGTGCTCTGGAGTCCTTCCATATGGGATATCCTGGAGCTGCCCAACAGGTCTCAATTGTCCCGCAGAAGGAATCCTTGAAGGGGGCATCCCACAACTCCCAACGTGGGTAAACCTCCATGGCCTTGAGATTCAGCTCCGTTCATGAAGGAGCAGTCATGCACAGAAACTCCAACCCGAGCCAACGTCTGATCCTCGCCGTGACTTCAGAAGCATGAGATATTCGTTCAGATCTGCAGGGGGTACCAGCCGTGCCCTCGGCCTGAAGCCCAAGTCTAGCTTCTGTTCTCAGACTTGTCCTCACACTCCTGGTCCAGAATCCCTCATGTTTGGCAATACCGGACCCACAATGCAGCACTCTGCCTGCCTCTAGAAAAAATATATTGCCTAATGAGTAGCCCAGGCACCTCAAATCAGGATAAACCTACACGGCTCTCGACTGTACCTGAATTATATAGTCTAACCTGGGTACTAATTCACTGTCTGGCACAACCTGAACCCGAACCTCCGGACCAACACCCAGGCAGCTGACCGCACACTGAGCACATCAGACCCGCCATGGCCTTAGGTCGTCATCTCTTCCCAACTGCGGTTTTCAGGCTTCAGAACGTAGACCTTATCTCCAAACACTGCCCAGGGTTGCAAATGATGCAGAAATCAGAGCCCCTTCCCCATGGCAAGTGACCTTGTGATTGGCATGTTATCCAAAGTTCAGTGTAGTTGAAACCAGTGTGGCCCATGAGGCCCCGCCCATGCTCGCGGGCCACATTGGTCACAAACACACATGCTGACCCTCAGCCTGTGCCCAGTCTTTAAATAAGGCCACTCAGTGGCTGGATGAAGAGACAGCATATTGGGTCTGCCATGCCCCTAGGCCCCAATTTATAACCATCGTTTGGGTTGTCCCTTCACTCTTCCCCAGGGCTCTGCTTTGGAATTCCTCTTTGGTTGGGACACCTGAGGTAACAAACCTGAGAGGAGACCTCCCATCCCACAGATTGATGGAAAGAAATTGGGACCGGGCCAAATCCACAGAGAGGAAGATTCGTCCATGGCCCATGAGGCCTCCCCACGTTCCACGCCCATCTTTGATACAAAATCCAGAGACAAAAGCCTGAGCAAGCGCCTCAGACTCGCTCTTTTTTCATATCCTGAAGAGTCCTTCTCATGGTTTGTAGATTGGCCCTGCCATACCTACCTTCCCAACATAAGCTGAGTTTGTGTTTTCAGACTTCTGTCCTCAGATTCCTGGGCCACACACCCTACAGGCTGGGGCCCCTGGAGCCACACATTAGGACTGTGCCTACCCAATCCATGGGAATTCTGCCCATTCCATTGTCCAAAATCGTACAAATTAGGAGAACTCTCCAAAGTCCCAGGGGCCATCCCAATAGTGTAGGACTCCGGGGACAAACAAGGGTGGTCTGACAACAGGTGAGCATCTACCTCCACTCATTCCATAGATGGATATCCCCAGAGAAGAAGATGGAACCAGACAGGACCCTAGGCCATATTCGGATCCATTGCTTTGGTTTACAGACATGTCTCCTCAAAAGCCTGGATTCCAAGTCCAGCATAGGGGGTTTCCTGAGGCACCCATCAGAACAAATCTTGTTTCCACAAGGAAACTTGTGCATGGGACCTATGTCAAAAGCTTAGGAGAATACTTCAGGGTCCCGGTGTCACCGCCCCATTCCAAGGCCCTCATGGACACAAACACACATTGGGCCCCAACCTCGGGAAAGTCCATTTCAACACAGCCGCCCCGATTGCTCCCGCAGAGCCATCAAAACTCAACTGTCTTGTTGCTGGGAGAAAATTGGAATGCGAGGCGGGATTCCCTGGCATCGATCCTCGAACGGTGCTCTGGAGTCATTCCATATGGGATGTCCTGGAGCTGCCCAACAGGTCTCAATTGGCCCGCAGAAGGAATCCTTGAAGGGGGCATCCCACAACTCGCAACGTGGGAAAACCTCCATGGCATTGAGATTCCGCTCCGTTCATGAAGGGGCAGTCATGCACAGAAACTCCAACCCGAGCCAACGTCTGATCCTTCCCGTGACTTCAGATGCATGAAATATTGGTTCAGATCTGCAGGAGGTACCTGCCGTGCCCTCGGCCTGAAGCCCAAGTCTAGCTTGTGTTCTCAGACTTCTGTCCTCACACTCCTGGCCCAGAAGCCCTCAAGTTTGGCAATTCTGGAACCAAAGTGCAGCACTCTGCCTGCCCTCTAGAAAAAATATCTTGCCTATTGAGCTCCCCAGGCACCTCAAATGAGGATAAACCTATACGGCACTCGACTGTACCCAAATCATATAGTCTAACCTGGGACTAATGCACTGACTGACACAACCTGAGCCTGAACCTCCTGACCAACACCCAGGCAGCTGACCGCACACTGAGCATATCAGACCCGCCATGGCCTTAGGTCGTCATCTCTTCCCAACTTCGGTTTTTCAGGCTTCAGAACCTAGACCTTATCTCCAACCACTGCCCAGGGTTGAAAATGATGCAGATATCAGAACACATTCCCCATGGCCAGAGACCTTGTGTTTGGCAGGTTGTCCAAAGTCCAGTGTAGTTGAAACCAGTGTGGCCCATGAGGCCCCGCCCATGCTCGCGGGCCACATTGGTCACAAACACACATTGTGACCCTCTGCATGAGCCCAGTCCTCAAGTAAGGCCTCTCAGTGGCTGGATGAAGAGACAGCATATTGGGCCTGCCATGCACCTAGGCCCCAATTTTTAACCATAGTTTGGGTTGTCCCTTCACTCTTCCCCAGGGCTCTGCTTTGGAATTCCTATTTTGTTCGGACACCTGAGGTAATAAACCTGAAAGGAGACCTCCCATCCGACAATTGAAGAAAAACTATTGGGACCGGGCCAAATCCACAGAGAGGAAGATTCGTCCATATCCCATGAGGCCTCCCCACATTCTACAGCCATTGTTGATACAAAATCCAGAGACAAAAGCCTGAGCAAGTGCCTCAGACTCGCTCTTTCTTCATATCCTGAGGGGTACTTCTCATGGTTTGTAGATTGGGCCTCCCATACCTACGTCCCAAAACCTTAGCTGAGTTTGTGTTTTCAGACTTCTGTCCTCAAAGTCCTGGGCCGCACACCCTCCAGGCTGGGGCCCCTGGAGCCACACATTAGGACTGTGCCTACCCAATCCATGGGAATTCTGCCCATTCCATTGTCCAAATTCTCACCAATTAAGAAAACTCTCCAAAGTCCCCGAGGCCATCCCAATAGTGTAGGTCTCCAGGGACAAACAAGGGCGCTGTGACAGCAGGTGAGCATCTCGCTCCACTGATTCCATAGATGGATATCACCAGAGAAGAAGATTGAACCAGACAGGACCCTAGGCCATAATGGGATCCATTGTTTTGGTTTACAGGCATGTCCCCTCAAAAGCCTAATTTCCAATACCAGCATAGGAGGTTTCCTGAGGCACCCCTCAGAACAAAACTCATCTCCACAAGGAAACTTGTGCATGGGAGGTATGTCAAAAGCTTAGGAGAATACTTCAGGGTCCCGGTGCCAACGCCCCATTCCAAGGCCCTCATGGACACAAACACACAATGGGCCCGACCCTAAAAGTCCATTTCAACTCAGCCACGCCAGTTTCTCCCGCAGAGCTATCCGATCTCAACTGTCTTGTTGCTAGGAGACATTTGGAATGCGAGGCCCGCTTCCCAGGCATCCACCCCGAACGGTGCTCTGGAGTCCTTCCATATGGGATATCCTGGAGCTGCCCAACAGGTCTCAATTGTCCCGCAGAAGGAATCCTTGAAGGGGGCATCCCACAACTCCCAACGTGGGTAAACCTCCATGGCCTTGAGATTCAGCTCCGTTCATGAAGGAGCAGTCATGCACAGAAACTCCAACCCGAGCCAACGTCTGATCCTCGCCGTGACTTCAGAAGCATGAGATATTCGTTCAGATCTGCAGGGGGTACCAGCCGTGCCCTCGGCCTGAAGCCCAAGTCTAGCTTCTGTTCTCAGACTTGTCCTCACACTCCTGGTCCAGAATCCCTCATGTTTGGCAATACCGGACCCACAATGCAGCACTCTGCCTGCCTCTAGAAAAAATATATTGCCTAATGAGTAGCCCAGGCACCTCAAATCAGGATAAACCTACACGGCTCTCGACTGTACCTGAATTATATAGTCTAACCTGGGTACTAATTCACTGTCTGGCACAACCTGAACCCGAACCTCCGGACCAACACCCAGGCAGCTGACCGCACACTGAGCACATCAGACCCGCCATGGCCTTAGGTCGTCATCTCTTCCCAACTGCGGTTTTCAGGCTTCAGAACGTAGACCTTATCTCCAAACACTGCCCAGGGTTGCAAATGATGCAGAAATCAGAGCCCCTTCCCCATGGCAAGTGACCTTGTGATTGGCATGTTATCCAAAGTTCAGTGTAGTTGAAACCAGTGTGGCCCATGAGGCCCCGCCCATGCTCGCGGGCCACATTGGTCACAAACACACATGCTGACCCTCAGCCTGTGCCCAGTCTTTAAATAAGGCCACTCAGTGGCTGGATGAAGAGACAGCATATTGGGTCTGCCATGCCCCTAGGCCCCAATTTATAACCATCGTTTGGGTTGTCCCTTCACTCTTCCCCAGGGCTCTGCTTTGGAATTCCTCTTTGGTTGGGACACCTGAGGTAACAAACCTGAGAGGAGACCTCCCATCCCACAGATTGATGGAAAGAAATTGGGACCGGGCCAAATCCACAGAGAGGAAGATTCGTCCATGGCCCATGAGGCCTCCCCACGTTCCACGCCCATCTTTGATACAAAATCCAGAGACAAAAGCCTGAGCAAGCGCCTCAGACTCGCTCTTTTTTCATATCCTGAAGAGTCCTTCTCATGGTTTGTAGATTGGCCCTGCCATACCTACCTTCCCAACATAAGCTGAGTTTGTGTTTTCAGACTTCTGTCCTCAGATTCCTGGGCCACACACCCTACAGGCTGGGGCCCCTGGAGCCACACATTAGGACTGTGCCTACCCAATCCATGGGAATTCTGCCCATTCCATTGTCCAAAATCGTACAAATTAGGAGAACTCTCCAAAGTCCCAGGGGCCATCCCAATAGTGTAGGACTCCGGGGACAAACAAGGGTGGTCTGACAACAGGTGAGCATCTACCTCCACTCATTCCATAGATGGATATCCCCAGAGAAGAAGATGGAACCAGACAGGACCCTAGGCCATATTCGGATCCATTGCTTTGGTTTACAGACATGTCTCCTCAAAAGCCTGGATTCCAAGTCCAGCATAGGGGGTTTCCTGAGGCACCCATCAGAACAAATCTTGTTTCCACAAGGAAACTTGTGCATGGGACCTATGTCAAAAGCTTAGGAGAATACTTCAGGGTCCCGGTGTCACCGCCCCATTCCAAGGCCCTCATGGACACAAACACACATTGGGCCCCAACCTCGGGAAAGTCCATTTCAACACAGCCGCCCCGATTGCTCCCGCAGAGCCATCAAAACTCAACTGTCTTGTTGCTGGGAGAAAATTGGAATGCGAGGCGGGATTCCCTGGCATCGATCCTCGAACGGTGCTCTGGAGTCATTCCATATGGGATGTCCTGGAGCTGCCCAACAGGTCTCAATTGGCCCGCAGAAGGAATCCTTGAAGGGGGCATCCCACAACTCGCAACGTGGGAAAACCTCCATGGCATTGAGATTCCGCTCCGTTCATGAAGGGGCAGTCATGCACAGAAACTCCAACCCGAGCCAACGTCTGATCCTTCCCGTGACTTCAGATGCATGAAATATTGGTTCAGATCTGCAGGAGGTACCTGCCGTGCCCTCGGCCTGAAGCCCAAGTCTAGCTTGTGTTCTCAGACTTCTGTCCTCACACTCCTGGCCCAGAAGCCCTCAAGTTTGGCAATTCTGGAACCAAAGTGCAGCACTCTGCCTGCCCTCTAGAAAAAATATCTTGCCTATTGAGCTCCCCAGGCACCTCAAATGAGGATAAACCTATACGGCACTCGACTGTACCCAAATCATATAGTCTAACCTGGGACTAATGCACTGACTGACACAACCTGAGCCTGAACCTCCTGACCAACACCCAGGCAGCTGACCGCACACTGAGCATATCAGACCCGCCATGGCCTTAGGTCGTCATCTCTTCCCAACTTCGGTTTTTCAGGCTTCAGAACCTAGACCTTATCTCCAACCACTGCCCAGGGTTGAAAATGATGCAGATATCAGAACACATTCCCCATGGCCAGAGACCTTGTGTTTGGCAGGTTGTCCAAAGTCCAGTGTAGTTGAAACCAGTGTGGCCCATGAGGCCCCGCCCATGCTCGCGGGCCACATTGGTCACAAACACACATTGTGACCCTCTGCATGAGCCCAGTCCTCAAGTAAGGCCTCTCAGTGGCTGGATGAAGAGACAGCATATTGGGCCTGCCATGCACCTAGGCCCCAATTTTTAACCATAGTTTGGGTTGTCCCTTCACTCTTCCCCAGGGCTCTGCTTTGGAATTCCTATTTTGTTCGGACACCTGAGGTAATAAACCTGAAAGGAGACCTCCCATCCGACAATTGAAGAAAAACTATTGGGACCGGGCCAAATCCACAGAGAGGAAGATTCGTCCATATCCCATGAGGCCTCCCCACATTCTACAGCCATTGTTGATACAAAATCCAGAGACAAAAGCCTGAGCAAGTACCTCAGACTCGCTCTTTCTTCATATCCTGAGGGGTACTTCTCATGGTTTGTAGATTTGGCCTCCCATATCTACGTCCCAAAACCTTAGCTGAGTTTGTGTTTTCAGACTTCTGTCCTCAAAGTCCTGGGCCGCACACCCTCCAGGCTGGGGCCCCTGGAGCCACACATTAGGACTGTGCCTACCCAATCCATGGGAATTCTGCCCATTCCATTGTCCAAATTCTCACCAATTAAGAAAACTCTCCAAAGTCCCCGAGGCCATCCCAAAAGTGAAGGTCTCCAGGGACAAACAAGGGCGGTGTGACACCAGGTGAGCATCTCGCTCCACTGATTCCATAGATGGATATCACCAGATAAGAAGATTGAACCAGACAGGACCCTAGGCCATAATCGAATCCATTGTTTTGGTTTACAGGCATGTCTCCCCAAAAGCCTGGTTTCCAATACCAGCATAGGGGGTTTCCTGAGGCACCCCTCAGAACAAATCTCATCTCCACAAGGAAACTTGTGCATGGGAGGTATGTCAAAAGCTTAGGAGAATACTTCAGGGTTCCCGGTGCCAACGCCCCATTCCAAGGCCCTCATGGACACAAACACACAATGGGCCCGACCCTAAAAGTCCATTTCAACTCAGCCACGCCGGTTGCTCCCGCAGAGCTATCCGATCTCAACTGTCTTGTTGCTAGGAGACATTTGGAATGCGAGGCCTGCTTCCCAGGCATCCACCCCGAACGGTGCTCTGGAGTCCTTCCATATGGGATATCCTGGAGCTGCCCAACAGGTCTCAATTGTCCCGCAGAAGGAATCCTTGAAGGGGGCATCCCACAACTCCCAACGTGGGTAAAACTCCATGGCCTTGAGATTCCGCTCCGTTCATGAAGGAGCAGTCATGCACAGAAACTCCAACCCGAGCCAACGTCTGATCCTCGCCGTGACTTCAGAAGCATGAGATATTCGTTCAGATCTGCAGGGGGTACCAGCCGTGCCCTCGGCCTGAAGCCCAAGTCTAGCTTCTGTTCTCAGACTTGTCCTCACACTCCTGGTCCATAATCCCTCATGTTTGGCAATACCGGACCCACAATGCAGCACTCTGCCTGCCTCTAGAAAAAATATATTGCCTAATGAGTAGCCCAGGCACCTCAAATGAGGATAAACCTACACGGCTCTCGACTGTACCTGAATTATATAGTCTAACCTGGGTACTAATTCACTGTCTGGCACAACCTGAACCCGAACCTCCGGACCAACACCCAGGCAGCTGACCGCACATTGAGCACATCAGACCCGCCATGGCCTTAGGTCGTCATCTCTTCCCAACTGCGGTTTTCAGGCTTCAGAACGTAGACCTTATCTCCAAACACTGCCCAGGGTTGCAAATGATGCAGAAATCAGAGCCCCTTCCCCATGGCAAGAGACCTTGTGATTGGCATGTTATCCAAAGTTCAGTGTAGTTGAAACCAGTGTGGCCCATGAGGCCCCGCCCATGCTCGCGGGCCACATTGGTCACAAACACACATGCTGACCCTCAGCCTGTGCCCAGTCTTTAAGTAAGGCCACTCAGTGGCTGGATGAAGAGACAGCATATTGGGTCTGCCATGCCCCTAGGCCCCAATTTATAACCATTGTTTGGGTTGTCCCTTCACTCTTCCCCAGGGCTCTGCTTTGGAATTCCTCTTTGGTTGGGACACCTGAGGTAACAAACCTGAGAGGAGACCTCCCATCCCACAGATTGATGGAAAGAAATTGGGACCGGGCCAAATCCACAGAGAGGAAGATTCGTCCATGGCCCATGAGGCCTCCCCACGTTCCACGCCCATCTTTGATACAAAATCCAGAGACAAAAGCCTGAGCAAGCGCCTCAGACTCGCTCTTTTTTCATATCCTGAAGAGTCCTTCTCATGGTTTGTAGATTGGCCCTGCCATACCTACGTTCCCAACCTAAGCTGAGTTTGTGTTTTCAGACTTCTGTCCTCAGATTCCTGGGCCACACACCCTACAGGCTGGGGCCCCTGGAGCCACACATTAGGACTGTGCCTACCCAATCCATGGGAATTCTGCCCATTCCATTGTCCAAAATCGTACAAATTAGGAGAACTCTCCAAAGTCCCAGGGGCCATCCCAATAGTGTAGGACTCCGGGGACAAACAAGGGTGGTCTGACAACAGGTGAGCATCTACCTCCACTCATTCCATAGATGGATATCCCCAGAGAAGAAGATGGAACCAAACAGGACCCTAGGCCATATTCGGATCCATTGCTTTGGTTTACAGACATGTCTCCTCAAAAGCCTGGATTCCAAGTCCAGCATAGGGGGTTTCCTGAGGCACCCATCAGAACAAATCTTGTTTCCACAAGGAAACTTGTGCATGGGACCTATGTCAAAAGCTTAGGAGAATACTTCAGGGTCCCGGTGTCACCGCCCCATTCCAAGGCCCTCATGGACACAAACACACATTAGGCCCCAACCTCGGGAAAGTCCATTTCAACACAGCCGCCCCGATTGCTCCCGCAGAGCCATCAAAACTCAACTGTCTTGTTGCTGGGAGAAAATTGGAATGCGAGGCGGGATTCCCTGGCATCGATCCTCGAACGGTGCTCTGGAGTCATTCCATATGGGATGTCCTGGAGCTGCCCAACAGGTCTCAATTGGCCCGCAGAAGGAATCCTTGAAGGGGGCATCCCACAACTCGCAACGTGGGAAAACCTCCATGGCATTGAGATTCCGCTCCGTTCATGAAGGGGCAGTCATGCACAGAAACTCCAACCCGAGCCAACGTCTGATCCTTCCCGTGACTTCAGATGCATGAAATATTGGTTCAGATCTGCAGGAGGTACCTGCCGTGCCCTCGGCCTGAAGCCCAAGTCTAGCTTGTGTTCTCAGACTTCTGTCCTCACACTCCTGGCCCAGAAGCCCTCAAGTTTGGCAATTCTGGAACCAAAGTGCAGCACTCTGCCTGCCCTCTAGAAAAAATATCTTGCCTATTGAGCTCCCCAGGCACCTCAAATGAGGATAAACCTATACGGCACTCGACTGTACCCAAATCATATAGTCTAACCTGGGACTAATGCACTGACTGACACAACCTGAGCCCGAACCTCCTGACCAACACCCAGGCAGCTGACCGCACACTGAGCATATCAGACCCGCCATGGCCTTAGGTCGTCATCTCTTCCCAACTTCGGTTTTTCAGGCTTCAGAACCTAGACCTTATCTCCAACCACTGCCCAGGGTTGAAAATGATGCAGATATCAGAACACATTCCCCATGGCCAGAGACCTTGTGTTTGGCAGGTTGTCCAAAGTCCAGTGTAGTTGAAACCAGTGTGGCCCATGAGGCCCCGCCCATGCTCGCGGGCCACATTGGTCACAAACACACATTGTGACCCTCTGCATGAGCCCAGTCCTCAAGTAAGGCCTCTCAGTGGCTGGATGAAGAGACAGCATATTGGGCCTGCCATGCACCTAGGCCCCAATTTTTAACCATAGTTTGGGTTGTCCCTTCACTCTTCCCCAGGGCTCTGCTTTGGAATTCCTATTTTGTTCGGACACCTGAGGTAATAAACCTGAAAGGAGACCTCCCATCCGACAATTGAAGAAAAACTATTGGGACCGGGCCAAATCCACAGAGAGGAAGATTCGTCCATATCCCATGAGGCCTCCCCACATTCTACAGCCATTGTTGATACAAAATCCAGAGACAAAAGCCTGAGCAAGTACCTCAGACTCGCTCTTTCTTCATATCCTGAGGGGTACTTCTCATGGTTTGTAGATTTGGCCTCCCATATCTACGTCCCAAAACCTTAGCTGAGTTTGTGTTTTCAGACTTCTGTCCTCAAAGTCCTGGGCCGCACACCCTCCAGGCTGGGGCCCCTGGAGCCACACATTAGGACTGTGCCTACCCAATCCATGGGAATTCTGCCCATTCCATTGTCCAAATTCTCACCAATTAAGAAAACTCTCCAAAGTCCCCGAGGCCATCCCAAAAGTGAAGGTCTCCAGGGACAAACAAGGGCGGTGTGACACCAGGTGAGCATCTCGCTCCACTGATTCCATAGATGGATATCACCAGATAAGAAGATTGAACCAGACAGGACCCTAGGCCATAATCGAATCCATTGTTTTGGTTTACAGGCATGTCTCCCCAAAAGCCTGGTTTCCAATACCAGCATAGGGGGTTTCCTGAGGCACCCCTCAGAACAAATCTCATCTCCACAAGGAAACTTGTGCATGGGAGGTATGTCAAAAGCTTAGGAGAATACTTCAGGGTTCCCGGTGCCAACGCCCCATTCCAAGGCCCTCATGGACACAAACACACAATGGGCCCGACCCTAAAAGTCCATTTCAACTCAGCCACGCCGGTTGCTCCCGCAGAGCTATCCGATCTCAACTGTCTTGTTGCTAGGAGACATTTGGAATGCGAGGCCAGCTTCCCAGGCATCCACCCCGAACGGTGCTCTGGAGTCCTTCCATATGGGATATCCTGGAGCTGCCCAACAGGTCTCAATTGTCCCGCAGAAGGAATCCTTGAAGGGGGCATCCCACAACTCCCAACGTGGGTAAACCTCCATGGCCTTGAGATTCCGCTCCGTTCATGAAGGAGCAGTCATGCACAGAAACTCCAACCCGAGCCAACGTCTGATCCTCGCCGTGACTTCAGAAGCATGAGATATTCGTTCAGATCTGCAGGGGGTACCAGCCGTGCCCTCGGCCTGAAGCCCAAGTCTAGCTTCTGTTCTCAGACTTGTCCTCACACTCCTGGTCCAGAATCCCTCATGTTTGGCAATACCGGACCCACAATGCAACACTCTGCCTGCCTCTAGAAAAAATATATTGCCTAATGAGTAGCCCAGGCACCTCAAATGAGGATAAACCTACACGGCTCTCGACTGTACCTGAATTATATAGTCTAACCTGGGTACTAATTCACTGTCTGGCACAACCTGAACCCGAACCTCCGGACCAACACCCAGGCAGCTGACCGCACATTGAGCACATCAGACCCGCCATGGCCTTAGGTCGTCATCTCTTCCCAACTGCGGTTTTCAGGCTTCAGAACGTAGACCTTATCTCCAAACACTGCCCAGGGTTGCAAATGATGCAGAAATCAGAGCCCCTTCCCCATGGCAAGAGACCTTGTGATTGGCATGTTATCCAAAGTTCAGTGTAGTTGAAACCAGTGTGGCCCATGAGGCCCCGCCCATGCTCGCGGGCCACATTGGTCACAAACACACATGCTGACCCTCAGCCTGTGCCCAGTCTTTAAGTAAGGCCACTCAGTGGCTGGATGAAGAGACAGCATATTGGGTCTGCCATGCCCCTAGGCCCCAATTTATAACCATTGTTTGGGTTGTCCCTTCACTCTTCCCCAGGGCTCTGCTTTGGAATTCCTCTTTGGTTGGGACACCTGAGGTAACAAACCTGAGAGGAGACCTCCCATCCCACAGATTGATGGAAAGAAATTGGGACCGGGCCAAATCCACAGAGAGGAAGATTCGTCCATGGCCCATGAGGCCTCCCCACGTTCCACGCCCATCTTTGATACAAAATCCAGAGACAAAAGCCTGAGCAAGCGCCTCAGACTCGCTCTTTTTTCATATCCTGAAGAGTCCTTCTCATGGTTTGTAGATTGGCCCTGCCATACCTACGTTCCCAACCTAAGCTGAGTTTGTGTTTTCAGACTTCTGTCCTCAGATTCCTGGGCCACACACCCTACAGGCTGGGGCCCCTGGAGCCACACATTAGGACTGTGCCTACCCAATCCATGGGAATTCTGCCCATTCCATTGTCCAAAATCGTACAAATTAGGAGAACTCTCCAAAGTCCCAGGGGCCATCCCAATAGTGTAGGACTCCGGGGACAAACAAGGGTGGTCTGACAACAGGTGAGCATCTACCTCCACTCATTCCATAGATGGATATCCCCAGAGAAGAAGATGGAACCAAACAGGACCCTAGGCCATATTCGGATCCATTGCTTTGGTTTACAGACATGTCTCCTCAAAAGCCTGGATTCCAAGTCCAGCATAGGGGGTTTCCTGAGGCACCCATCAGAACAAATCTTGTTTCCACAAGGAAACTTGTGCATGGGACCTATGTCAAAAGCTTAGGAGAATACTTCAGGGTCCCGGTGTCACCGCCCCATTCCAAGGCCCTCATGGACACAAACACACATTAGGCCCCAACCTCGGGAAAGTCCATTTCAACACAGCCGCCCCGATTGCTCCCGCAGAGCCATCAAAACTCAACTGTCTTGTTGCTGGGAGAAAATTGGAATGCGAGGCGGGATTCCCTGGCATCGATCCTCGAACGGTGCTCTGGAGTCATTCCATATGGGATGTCCTGGAGCTGCCCAACAGGTCTCAATTGGCCCGCAGAAGGAATCCTTGAAGGGGGCATCCCACAACTCGCAACGTGGGAAAACCTCCATGGCATTGAGATTCCGCTCCGTTCATGAAGGGGCAGTCATGCACAGAAACTCCAACCCGAGCCAACGTCTGATCCTTCCCGTGACTTCAGATGCATGAAATATTGGTTCAGATCTGCAGGAGGTACCTGCCGTGCCCTCGGCCTGAAGCCCAAGTCTAGCTTGTGTTCTCAGACTTCTGTCCTCACACTCCTGGCCCAGAAGCCCTCAAGTTTGGCAATTCTGGAACCAAAGTGCAGCACTCTGCCTGCCCTCTAGAAAAAATATCTTGCCTATTGAGCTCCCCAGGCACCTCAAATGAGGATAAACCTATACGGCACTCGACTGTACCCAAATCATATAGTCTAACCTGGGACTAATGCACTGACTGACACAACCTGAGCCCGAACCTCCTGACCAACACCCAGGCAGCTGACCGCACACTGAGCATATCAGACCCGCCATGGCCTTAGGTCGTCATCTCTTCCCAACTTCGGTTTTTCAGGCTTCAGAACCTAGACCTTATCTCCAACCACTGCCCAGGGTTGAAAATGATGCAGATATCAGAACACATTCCCCATGGCCAGAGACCTTGTGTTTGGCAGGTTGTCCAAAGTCCAGTGTAGTTGAAACCAGTGTGGCCCATGAGGCCCCGCCCATGCTCGCGGGCCACATTGGTCACAAACACACATTGTGACCCTCTGCATGAGCCCAGTCCTCAAGTAAGGCCTCTCAGTGGCTGGATGAAGAGACAGCATATTGGGCCTGCCATGCACCTAGGCCCCAATTTTTAACCATAGTTTGGGTTGTCCCTTCACTCTTCCCCAGGGCTCTGCTTTGGAATTCCTATTTTGTTCGGACACCTGAGGTAATAAACCTGAAAGGAGACCTCCCATCCGACAATTGAAGAAAAACTATTGGGACCGGGCCAAATCCACAGAGAGGAAGATTCGTCCATATCCCATGAGGCCTCCCCACATTCTACAGCCATTGTTGATACAAAATCCAGAGACAAAAGCCTGAGCAAGTACCTCAGACTCGCTCTTTCTTCATATCCTGAGGGGTACTTCTCATGGTTTGTAGATTTGGCCTCCCATATCTACGTCCCAAAACCTTAGCTGAGTTTGTGTTTTCAGACTTCTGTCCTCAAAGTCCTGGGCCGCACACCCTCCAGGCTGGGGCCCCTGGAGCCACACATTAGGACTGTGCCTACCCAATCCATGGGAATTCTGCCCATTCCATTGTCCAAATTCTCACCAATTAAGAAAACTCTCCAAAGTCCCCGAGGCCATCCCAAAAGTGAAGGTCTCCAGGGACAAACAAGGGCGGTGTGACACCAGGTGAGCATCTCGCTCCACTGATTCCATAGATGGATATCACCAGATAAGAAGATTGAACCAGACAGGACCCTAGGCCATAATCGAATCCATTGTTTTGGTTTACAGGCATGTCTCCCCAAAAGCCTGGTTTCCAATACCAGCATAGGGGGTTTCCTGAGGCACCCCTCAGAACAAATCTCATCTCCACAAGGAAACTTGTGCATGGGAGGTATGTCAAAAGCTTAGGAGAATACTTCAGGGTTCCCGGTGCCAACGCCCCATTCCAAGGCCCTCATGGACACAAACACACAATGGGCCCGACCCTAAAAGTCCATTTCAACTCAGCCACGCCGGTTGCTCCCGCAGAGCTATCCGATCTCAACTGTCTTGTTGCTAGGAGACATTTGGAATGCGAGGCCAGCTTCCCAGGCATCCACCCCGAACGGTGCTCTGGAGTCCTTCCATATGGGATATCCTGGAGCTGCCCAACAGGTCTCAATTGTCCCGCAGAAGGAATCCTTGAAGGGGGCATCCCACAACTCCCAACGTGGGTAAACCTCCATGGCCTTGAGATTCCGCTCCGTTCATGAAGGAGCAGTCATGCACAGAAACTCCAACCCGAGCCAACGTCTGATCCTCGCCGTGACTTCAGAAGCATGAGATATTCGTTCAGATCTGCAGGGGGTACCAGCCGTGCCCTCGGCCTGAAGCCCAAGTCTAGCTTCTGTTCTCAGACTTGTCCTCACACTCCTGGTCCAGAATCCCTCATGTTTGGCAATACCGGACCCACAATGCAACACTCTGCCTGCCTCTAGAAAAAATATATTGCCTAATGAGTAGCCCAGGCACCTCAAATGAGGATAAACCTACACGGCTCTCGACTGTACCTGAATTATATAGTCTAACCTGGGTACTAATTCACTGTCTGGCACAACCTGAACCCGAACCTCCGGACCAACACCCAGGCAGCTGACCGCACATTGAGCACATCAGACCCGCCATGGCCTTAGGTCGTCATCTCTTCCCAACTGCGGTTTTCAGGCTTCAGAACGTAGACCTTATCTCCAAACACTGCCCAGGGTTGCAAATGATGCAGAAATCAGAGCCCCTTCCCCATGGCAAGAGACCTTGTGATTGGCATGTTATCCAAAGTTCAGTGTAGTTGAAACCAGTGTGGCCCATGAGGCCCCGCCCATGCTCGCGGGCCACATTGGTCACAAACACACATGCTGACCCTCAGCCTGTGCCCAGTCTTTAAGTAAGGCCACTCAGTGGCTGGATGAAGAGACAGCATATTGGGTCTGCCATGCCCCTAGGCCCCAATTTATAACCATTGTTTGGGTTGTCCCTTCACTCTTCCCCAGGGCTCTGCTTTGGAATTCCTCTTTGGTTGGGACACCTGAGGTAACAAACCTGAGAGGAGACCTCCCATCCCACAGATTGATGGAAAGAAATTGGGACCGGGCCAAATCCACAGAGAGGAAGATTCGTCCATGGCCCATGAGGCCTCCCCACGTTCCACGCCCATCTTTGATACAAAATCCAGAGACAAAAGCCTGAGCAAGCGCCTCAGACTCGCTCTTTTTTCATATCCTGAAGAGTCCTTCTCATGGTTTGTAGATTGGCCCTGCCATACCTACGTTCCCAACCTAAGCTGAGTTTGTGTTTTCAGACTTCTGTCCTCAGATTCCTGGGCCACACACCCTACAGGCTGGGGCCCCTGGAGCCACACATTAGGACTGTGCCTACCCAATCCATGGGAATTCTGCCCATTCCATTGTCCAAAATCGTACAAATTAGGAGAACTCTCCAAAGTCCCAGGGGCCATCCCAATAGTGTAGGACTCCGGGGACAAACAAGGGTGGTCTGACAACAGGTGAGCATCTACCTCCACTCATTCCATAGATGGATATCCCCAGAGAAGAAGATGGAACCAGACAGGACCCTAGGCCATATTCGGATCCATTGCTTTGGTTTACAGACATGTCTCCTCAAAAGCCTGGATTCCAAGTCCAGCATAGGGGGTTTCCTGAGGCACCCATCAGAACAAATCTTGTTTCCACAAGGAAACTTGTGCATGGGACCTATGTCAAAAGCTTAGGAGAATACTTCAGGGTCCCGGTGTCACCGCCCCATTCCAAGGCCCTCATGGACACAAACACACATTAGGCCCCAACCTCGGGAAAGTCCATTTCAACACAGCCGCCCCGATTGCTCCCGCAGAGCCATCAAAACTCAACTGTCTTGTTGCTGGGAGAAAATTGGAATGCGAGGCGGGATTCCCTGGCATCGATCCTCGAACGGTGCTCTGGAGTCATTCCATATGGGATGTCCTGGAGCTGCCCAACAGGTCTCAATTGGCCCGCAGAAGGAATCGTTGAAGGGGGCATCCCACAACTCCCAACGTGGGAAAACCTCCATGGCATTGAGATTCCGCTCCGTTCATGAAGGGGCAGTCATGCACAGAAACTCCAACCCGAGCCAACGTCTGATCCTTCCCGTGACTTCAGATGCATGAAATATTGGTTCAGATCTGCAGGAGGTACCTGCCGTGCCCTCGGCCTGAAGCCCAAGTCTAGCTTGTGTTCTCAGACTTCTGTCCTCACACTCCTGGCCCAGAAGCCCTCAAGTTTGGCAATTCTGGAACCAAAGTGCAGCACTCTGCCTGCCCTCTAGAAAAAATATCTTGCCTATTGAGCTCCCCAGGCACCTCAAATGAGGATAAACCTATACGGCACTCGACTGTACCCAAATCATATAGTCTAACCTGGGACTAATGCACTGACTGACACAACCTGAGCCCGAACCTCCTGACCAACACCCAGGCAGCTGACCGCACACTGAGCATATCAGACCCGCCATGGCCTTAGGTCGTCATCTCTTCCCAACTTCGGTTTTTCAGGCTTCAGAACCTAGACCTTATCTCCAACCACTGCCCAGGGTTGAAAATGATGCAGATATCAGAACACATTCCCCATGGCCAGAGACCTTGTGTTTGGCAGGTTGTCCAAAGTCCAGTGTAGTTGAAACCAGTGTGGCCCATGAGGCCCCGCCCATGCTCGCGGGCCACATTGGTCACAAACACACATTGTGACCCTCTGCATGAGCCCAGTCCTCAAGTAAGGCCTCTCAGTGGCTGGATGAAGAGACAGCATATTGGGCCTGCCATGCACCTAGGCCCCAATTTTTAACCATAGTTTGGGTTGTCCCTTCACTCTTCCCCAGGGCTCTGCTTTGGAATTCCTATTTTGTTCGGACACCTGAGGTAATAAACCTGAAAGGAGACCTCCCATCCGACAATTGAAGAAAAACTATTGGGACCGGGCCAAATCCACAGAGAGGAAGATTCGTCCATATCCCATGAGGCCTCCCCACATTCTACAGCCATTGTTGATACAAAATCCAGAGACAAAAGCCTGAGCAAGTGCCTCAGACTCGCTCTTTCTTCATATCCTGAGGGGTACTTCTCATGGTTTGTAGATTTGGCCTCCCATATCTACGTCCCAAAACCTTAGCTGAGTTTGTGTTTTCAGACTTCTGTCCTCAAAGACCTGGGCCGCACACCCTCCAGGCTGGGGCCCCTGGAGCCACACATTAGGACTGTGCCTACCCAATCCATGGGAATTCTGCCCATTCCATTGTCCAAATTCTCACCAATTAAGAAAACTCTCCAAAGTCCCCGAGGCCATCCCAAAAGTGTAGGTCTCCAGGGACAAACAAGGGCGGTGTGACACCAGGTGAGCATCTCCCTCCACTCATTCCATAGATGGATATCACCAGAGAAGAAGATTGAACCAGACAGGACCCTAGGCCATAATCGGATCCATTGTTTTGGTTTACAGGCATGTCTCCCCAAAAGCCTGGTTTCCAATACCAGCATAGGGGGTTTCCTGAGGCACCCCTCAGAACAAATCTCATCTCCACAAGGAAACTTGTGCATGGGAGGTATGTCAAAAGCTTAGGAGAATACTTCAGGGTTCCCGGTGCCAATGCCCCATTCCAAGGCCCTCATGGACACAAACACACAATGGGCCCGACCCTAAAAGTCCATTTCAACTCAGCCACGCCGGTTGCTCCCGCAGAGCTATCCGATCTCAACTGTCTTGTTGCTAGGAGACATTTGGAATGCGAGGCCTGCTTCCCAGGCATCCACCCCGAACGGTGCTCTGGAGTCCTTCCATATGGGATATCCTGGAGCTGCCCAACAGGTCTCAATTGTCCCGCAGAAGGAATCCTTGAAGGGGGCATCCCACAACTCCCAACATGGGTAAACCTCCATGGCCTTGAGATTCCGCTCCGTTCATGAAGGGGCAGTCATGCACAGAAACTCCAACCCGAGCCAACGTCTGATCCTCGCCGTGACTTCAGAAGCATGAGATATTCGTTCAGATCTGCAGGGGGTACCAGCCGTACCCTCGGCCTGAAGCCCAAGTCTAGCTTCTGTACTCAGACTTATCCACACACTTCTGGTCCAGAATCCCTCATGTTTGGCAATACCGGACCCACAATGCAGCACTCTGCCTGCCTCTAGAAAAAATATATTGCCTAATGAGTAGCCCAGGCACCTCAAATGAGGATAAACCTACACGGCTCTCGACTGTACCTGAATTATATAGTCTAACCTGGGTACTAATTCACTGTCTGAAACAACCTGAACCCGAACCTCCGGACCAACACCCAGGCAGCTGACCGCACACTGAGCACATCAGACCCGCCATGGCCTTAGGTCGTCATCTCTTCCCAACTGCGGTTTTCAGGCTTCAGAACGTAGACCTTATCTCCAAACACTGCCCAGGGTTGCAAATGATGCAGAAATCAGAGCTCCTTCCCCATGGCAAGAGACCTTGTGATTGGCATGTTATCCAAAGTTCAGTGTAGTTGAAACCAGTGTGGCCCTTGAGGCCCCGCCCATGCTCGCGGGCCACATTGGTCACAAACACACATGCTGACCCTCAGCCTGTGCCCAGTCTTTAAGTAAGGCCACTCAGTGGCTGGATGAAGAGACAGCATATTGGGTCTGCCATGCCCCTAGGCCCCAATTTATAACCATCGTTTGGGTTGTCCCTTCACTCTTCCCCAGGGCTCTGCTTTGGAATTCCTCTTTGGTTGGGACACCTGAGGTAACAAACCTGAGAGGAGACCTCCCATCCCACAGATTGACAGAAAGAAATTGGGACCGGGCCAAATCCACAGAGAGGAAGATTCGTCCATGGCCCATGAGGCCTCCCCACGTTCCACGCCCATCTTTGATACAAAATCCAGAGACAAAAGCCTGAGCAAGCGCCTCAGACTCGCTCTTTTTTCATATCCCGAAGAGTCCTTCTCATGGTTTGTAGATTGGCCCTGCCATACCTACGTTCCCAACCTAAGCTGAGTTTGTGTTTTCAGACTTCTGTCCTCAGATTCGTGGGCCACACACCCTACAGGCTGGGGCCCCTGGAGCCACACATTAGGACTGTGCCTACCCAATCCATGGGCATTCTGCCCATTCCATTATCCAAAATCGTACAAATTAGGAGAACTCTCCAAAGTCCCACCGGCCATCCCAATAGTGTAGGACTCCGGGGACAAACAAGGGTGGTCTGACAACAGGTGAGCATCTACCTCCACTCATTCCATAGATGGATATCCCCAGAGAAGAAGATGGAACCAGACAGGACCCTAGGCCATATTCGGATCCATTGCTTTGGTTTACAGACATGTCTCCTCAAAAGCCTGGATTCCAAGTCCAGCATAGGGGGTTTCCTGAGGCACCCATCAGAACAAATCTCGTTTCCACAAGGAAACTTGTGCATGGGACCTATGTCAAAAGCTTAGGAGAATACTTCAGGGTCCCGGTGTCACCGCCCCATTCCAAGGCCCTCATGGACACAAACACACATTAGGCCCCATCCTCGGGAAAGTCCATTTCAACACAGCCGCCCCGATTGCTCCCGCAGAGCCATCAAAACTCAACTGTCTTGTTGCTGGGAGAAAATTGGAATGCGAGGCAGGATTCCCTGGCATCGATCCTCGAACGCTGCTCTGGAGTCATTCCATATGGGATGTCCTGGAGCTGACCAACAGGTCTCAATTGTCCCGCAGAAGGAATCCTTGATGTGGGCATCCCACAACTCCCAACGTGGGAAAACCTCCATGGCCTTGAGATTCCGCTCCGTTCATGAAGGGGCAGTCATGCACAGAAACTCCAACCCGAGCCAACGTCTGATCCTCGCCGTGACTTCAGATGCATGAAATATTGGTTCAGATCTGCAGGAGGTACCTGCCGTGCCCTCGGCCTGAAGCCCAAGTCTAGCTTGTGTTCTCAGACTTCTGTCCTCACACTCCTGGCCCAGAAGCCCTCAAGTTTGGCAATTCTGGAACCAAAGTGCAGCACTCTGCCTGCCCTCTAGAAAAAATATCTTGCCTATTGAGCCCCCCAGGCACCTCAAATGAGGATAAACCTATACGGCACTCGACTGTACCCAAATCATATAGTCTAACCTGGGACTAATGCACTGACTGACACAACCTGAGCTCGAACCTCCTGACCAACACCCAGGCAGCTGACCGCACACTGAGCATATCAGACCCGCCATGGCCTTAGGTCGTCATCTTCCCAACTTCGGTTTTTCAGGCTTCAGAACCTAGACCTTATCTCCAACCACTGCCCAGGGTTGAAAATGATGCAGATATCAGAACACATTCCCCATGGCCAGAGACCTTGTGTTTGGCAGGTTGTCCAAAGTCCAGTGTAGTTGAAACCAGTGTGGCCCATGAGGCCCTGCCCATGCTCGCGGGCCACATTGGTCACAAACACACATTGTGACCCTCAGCATGAGCCCAGTCCTCAAGTAAGGCCTCTCAGTGGCTGGATGAAGAGACAGCATATTG